>NW_008595576.1:4998-33340 GCF_000691845.1 Merops nubicus
AGGACATTTGTAAGCAAAGAAAAAAAGGAGGAGGCTTTGAAGACCTAATTAACAGACTCTGTCCCAAGTTACTTCAGTTCAGCTGCACAAAAGTCTGACAGAGATCCATGGGACCACAACAACCTGCCTAAGAGAGTAAGACACTGCAAACAAAACCAGCCCCTCCTCAAATCCACCCCCCGCCAAATTCAGGGGGTTGGGAAGGGGATGAGGCCACAGCTGAAGGCCAGCTTTCCTGCTCACAAATAAATTTCTTTTACAGAACCTTTTGTGGGTCCCTTTTAAGGTTGTTTGTTGATTAAAAGGGCAAACAACAAACTTAGCCTTAATTTACGCTTCTTTTAACATTTCAGGCTTGGGGGGGATGCTTTTTATACGAGTTAATGAGGCAGAATAGGTCCTTTATGGGGAAGATATTTTCTCACCAAATTAAAACCTGTATTGCAAATAAAATAATGAGATGAAGGTGGCTTTTCTTTCAGAAGTAAATAAATCTCAGAGTAGGAAACTTCTCATGCACTCAGAACTGTCCTTATTGGAGAGATCTGAGAACAGCAGGTTCACAAGATGTTCAGGTTTTGGTTTTGGTGGTTTGTTTTTTTTTTCCTAAATGTTGCCTTCTTCCTTTCAACCAAGACAGTAATAAAGCATTATTTGCTGAAAATGTGCAAACAGCTCCAGAGCATGAGGGCATGGAGATGCTGGGAGCTCAGCAAAAGAGAAAATAGCTAGTTCTCCTTTGCTATAGCAGAGCCCTGAAGGCCCAGGGCACGGACTCATCCCTCCCAGAACCACAGGAGTACCCCAAGAAGGGCAGAGAGATGGGTCATATCCTGCCACCTTGGACACCCCTGCGAGTCTTAGAGTAGCTCCTAGCAGAACCTCATGTACGAGAGACTTTCTTAAATGAAAGCTTCCTTGCTGCCTCAAATCTACAGAGTTTTGCCACTCTGGTGCAGCAGCACAAGGAAAATAAAGTACCTGAGTCGGCACTACTGGAAGCTACTGTGTGACACCAGTAATCAGCACAGGATGTTATTAATTAGGGTCAAACAGACAAAACAAGGTCCCCAAGTGATAGGAGAGCATCAGCTCTGGCTCCTCTCGGTGATGGGAAAGAAAGCCTTCCTTTCATGGCAGGCTACCAGCACACTGGAGAATGATAACCCTGTTTGTCTTCGCCGGAAAGACGGAATAAATGCAGGTCTCACAGGCACAAAACTGGTCGGTGCAGTCTTTGCCATGTATGGCGCTGTAAAAACAATTGCTCTTGGGGGGTATTCTGGTTTTTGGTGAGATGTCAGTATTTTCTCTAGAAAGAAGACCACTTTTTGGCTTAGTCGTTACCAAAAGGCATTTGGATATTTGCTCTTTGCTAACTCATCCCTATTTTATGGGTGAGAACGGGGCTAAATCCACTTCGGAGTGCAAATATGGTTATTTTCCCTTCCAGCTTTTGAAATCTGTAGACAAGAAGTGGTCTCCAGTTTCCCTCGGGATGCTGGGAGCTTCGCAGCAGTGGCAGGAACGCTGCTGCTGCCAGGCTGACCCAGGACAGGGAAGCCCAGCACACCTGCAGCCTGGGGAAAGCTCCGGCGATGCCACTCGCCTCCTACAATGGAGCAACAACACTTCTCCAATTTCAAAGCAGCTCTAAGACCCAGCACGGTCACAGAAGGGTATGAATGGGGCTGTTCTCATATCTCGTATGCAAATGCCTGTTAGCACAACAATGTTTTCCCTTGTTATCCCCAAACAGCAGGATTTTATCCAGGCACTAGGTCTTCCTCCCTGATGGTGGAAAATGTATACAAAGTATAGTCAAAGGAACCTGATCCAACAGCCAGCCACTCCCTGTGAAACTGCATTCTGCCGGAATGAGAACAAGGACTGGACAGGCATCAGAAAGTCGACACCCAGGGAAATTCCAACGTTTGGAAATGGCTCACAGAGATGAGCCCCTGCAAACCTGAATGCTCAGTGCAGCTGACCTGCAAAGCAGCTGGTGTGTGTGTGAGAGAGCAATCAGCCAAGGGATGAGTAAGAGAGACAAAAAAAGACATAACGAGCTCTTCTTTGGGTCCATGAAAGCACAGCAACTGTGCCCTGGTGTTAGCTACAGACATGCATCCATGGAGAAGCAGGAAAGCACTGCAGAGGGAGGTGGGAATGTACGAAAAGCATTGAAAAATCTCTGCAGAGAAGTTGCCAGTCAGGCAGGGAGATTTGGTATCAAAAGGGAATGGATTGAACTGGATTGAAGAAGCTAGAGAAAGGGAAGCTTCCTCTTCTTAGGAGCTGTGGACACGATGCTTGCTCCAAAGCTGCTGAGGAGAATGGAAGACCTTACACCGAGCACCTCTAGCTCCCCTCAGTTAGGGCTGCTCCAAAGAAGGATACGCAGCACTTACAGTTTCCCTTCTAAGTAAGACCTGTGAACTAGACTCCAAACCAGATGGAATGAATCAGTGTAACTTCTTATTTTCCTCTATCTCTGGTGATGCTGGAGGGGCAAAACCCCAATGCCGACCTGCTGGGTCAAGTTCCAGTTGTCCCAGTCATGAGATAGAGGCCGCACCTCGTTGCAGAAACAAACTGCAATAGCTGCACTGTGCTATGGGGCAATGAAAATGGGCCCACAGGCTTATGAGCTCAGTCCACCTTCTCAGACTCCCTTTCAGAGACAGATAGTTTGGCTTTGAAATGGGATTTTAACTACAGCTGGTCAAAAATTTACTGCAGACACCGGTTCTGTTCAATGAAAGACCTGCAGGAAACATCCACTGATTCACTTACAAGGTTAAAAATAAATTGAACTGTTTTCAGGTTTTTTGGAATGAAATCAAAATCCTCCAGATCTCTCAGAATAATTTGTTTTGCTTGGGTGCTTTTTTGTCACTGAATCCTCTATTTCAGACTTGGAGTCTTTCATTCACTGGGGTTTTTTTTTTTTACAACCCTTTGGCTGTCAGTTTCTCCACCACATGTCCCAGTCTCTCCTAATTCTCTCTTCTGTGGTCCTTCTAAACCCTCTTGTCCTTGAGAAAGGATACAGCTTTTAAAAGAAAACAGATTTTTCTTTTCTGAATTGAAACTTAAGATATTACTACCAGTGAATAAATTGAAGCAAAAATGCTTTAACTTTTTCCTACCTGGGTTGGTTCTACAGTGCTGGAAATTATTCAAAGAATTCAGCATTTTATAATCTTTCTCACAGAAGGCACACGCAGAAAGGTCAAGACAGCAGCTCTGAACTGCCACAGTTCTGCTTCCAGAATAACTGCAGCTTTGCCTATATGTAATATCTCTCATGGAAACGGAATCCCAGCATCAAGCTTCATCTTAAAAACTACATTTTAAGCATCCTAGCAGGAAGGAAGAGGCAGTATCTGAAATGAGGATGCAAACAGGTTGCTACAGGAGGATAGAGGCTGTTGCTCTTGTGAGCAAGCAGCTGCTATTTAAATGAGACACTGCAGTGCCAGAGGCCTCCAGTGCAGCTCTCCACCTTGAGTAAATACACGTCTTGTGTACAGTACTTCTGATTAGCTTAATAGGCCAATGGATGTCACTGTTGCTCTACGTAATCAAAATGGGACAGCAAAAAAAAAGATAATTAAACCAATATAAGGTTATAAGAGAGAGCTCCCAAGGGCTTACACTTAATAGTGCCTAACCTGGTGTGTGCTGGTTAGGTTGGCCAGCTTCTTCAAGTGCTTCATAAGTGCCTGGCTAACGTATCATGTTGTTTACTCCAGAGATAAGGTCAGGCTAATAGCTATGTGTAAAAAAGGAAAGCTATTACCAAGGCTAACAAAGATACAGAATGACAATCAGAGACATCCGTGTACAGACATACAGGGCTCCCAGAGCTGGCAGGCTATCAACTCCTGCTCTACTCCACGCTCCATTGCTTCTGCAAACTGCAGCCTCTGTGGGAGGAAACATTGAGCAACTGGCCCAAAGTCTGAAAATCAGGGTAGTTTTCAATTTGGATTTTCTAACTTAAACACCTGCTGTACACACTCCCTTGTAATATTGGTGTGGTTGGAAGACGAAACCACACAGCAGCTCTGGAATTCAACAGCAACCACAAGGTCACATCTCCCGTAACATCCACCAGCTCGGCTGTGGACAGTTTCAACAGGTTCGGTGTAACTTGGGCTGTGTCTGAAAACTGGGACTCGGTTGCTCCAATCCGAAGCAGAACACTGAAAAATTTCGCTCATGACAGACCAATAGTTGCCTTTGAGGCTTATCTAAAGCCAGATTTTTCCAAGTAGTTCTAAGCCTCATGGTTCCTCACAACCCCTCCAAAACCTCAGCAGCAGGAAGTGTTTGTTGATTAGTTTACTAGCAAGGATTCACACTGGTGCAGCAAGATGCTCCCTGCTAGGAGAAACTAGGTCACCACGAGGCTATTTTAGTGGTTGCCAGAGATGCAGCTGCTGTGTTTCTAGGTCAGTGGTCACTTCTACTTTAATGGCTTGATAAAGGTTTAAGAAACAACCCGAGTTTTTGCTTGCATTCTTATGTGTGAGTCAGGAACCTAACAATTAATGAGAGGCGGTTTTCTGTTGTTTCTCACTGTCTGAATGAGGGGTAATTTTCACTGAGTTACTGACAAAGCTCAGGGAAAACAGAAGAAAATGACAGAGCTACCAGAGCACAAAAAGTATGTCCCATCCTTATCCATCTGCCTTGTAACATCTTCAAGGTGAGGCAAGATACAGGCCTGAAAACAGCTCCACCAAAGCCAGTACATGACACCCAACTGTTTGCAGTCACAGCTGCCTGTCTGGGGCAGCCACAGAGTGAGCTGCCCACAAGCAAAGCTGCCTCTTAGAAACCCTCTGTGAGTCCACAGCCTGCGTCCTCCTGACGAAAGCTGCTGAAACTTTAATTTATCCAATATAGTCATCATCTCAATGGCATCACAAGCTCTGCAGGCTCAGTTTCATATTCATTATGCACATCGTGTCATGTTCCACATGCAACGTGCCCTCCTGGTTTGTTCTGGCTTAGAGTTGTTCTACTTTCTAAGCATGCTTTTGCTGCTGCCATCTCTTCCACCCTCTCCATCAAATGTACAAAGAGGGGTGTAATCTAATTTCTGAGCAAGTAAGGAGCACTCACTCTTATCACCCAGTGATCTGCAATTAAATACAGCTTGCACAACTCTGATGTAAGCTCATGATTATGACGCCCCCAACCCTTCTGTAGTTTTTGGCAGGATCCCGGCACCCTGACCACCAGGCCCACAGTGTCACCATGGTGTCACCCCAAAACAGAGACAAAAATTTTGAACAGTGTGAGGGAACACAGAGGAAAAAGATTTGAAAGGTATCAGGAGTGCGAAGCTTCTGATCCAGATCTAATTCTGTCCAAAGGTGGGGGCTGTGATCTCAGTTGCCCCAATGTATACATGGACCCTACCTGTAATAAGGGACCAGGTCAACTGGAATTTGTTTTCTGAAAGGAAAAATACGTGGGAAAGACGTGTGCCTGAGGCTTGCCTAAATTTAATAAGTCTGTATGCCAAAATACACGTGGGATCCCTCAAAGCCTTGGCAAGAAAAATAATTCCATTTCTTTTCCATGCCATTTCACAAATAACTACTATGCAAACAATTAAAAAAAAAAAAAAAAAAAAAACCAACAAAAAGGGAACCTCAACTGCATATAATTTAGTGTCAGGAGTGCCGCGCAGCTACATGCCGAGGAAGTGAAAGCCTCTGAGCTAGCAGAGGTGGATTCAGATCTGCAAATTGTCACCACCAGGTCTGTAGGCCAAGTATGTTCTAAGAGATTTGACGTGGCACTGGAACCACTGAAACACATGACTCCAGTCTGCTCTCCAGCCACAAGCTTGGTCTGAGACATTTTCAAGATGCCGATGAAATGGCTTAATTTGTGATGCTAGGAGATCCCTTAGGAAAGTCCTCTTGCTCTGTCTCAGAGCAGGCTGAGCTCATTCACATCTCTCCCAAGAACAAGAATCCTGTGGGTTGTCTATTTGTACTCAACAGGAACAAGCCTGTGGTAGAGGCTGTGTCAGACACCGCAGGCAGTTACTGTTTATGCCCACTCCTAGGACACAGCTATTCAACAGAAGGATGAGTCTGTCTGCTCTGCCCTGTTATTAGCCCTCTATGAGCCCTCTTACCAATTACTTCCTGAAATGAGAACCACATTTATCATATAAGTACAGGCACACTTACATTAACTTTTATTTTTTTAACTTTCAAAACCTGCAGATTAAAATTTTAAGTGCCTAGATTCCCTTACAGTCAGATAAACTTTTGCCTCCTCTGTATGATCAAGTCACTATCTGCAAGTCAACAGGTAAAATAAAACCTTCCCCCATGCTCATGAATATGAAGTCATGTCTAAATCTTGTGGTTACACATTATTGCTGAAATTGTGGAGAACCAGAATTTGTTCAGTCACACCACAACGTGGAGAATTTGGCAAGTGCCACAGAAGAATAGCTGGCCTCACGCTCTGAGCAGGATGGAGGTGTTTAGCACTACATGGCTGCTGCTAAGCAGCTATCCTTCCCAGGCTGTTTCATCCACAGGCAGGAGGTGAGCTCAAGACTGCCAAAGGAAAATAAGAAGGATGTGGCTAACACCCTGCAACAAACAGCCAAGGCTTGTTTTAGTGGAAAGAAGCCATTTTCTTCAGCACCAGTCTCTAAGGAGCAGTTACAGGTCTTGCCACTTTGTGCTGATGGATTTTTTTCAGATGTTTTGCACTTTCAGAACCTCCCCTGCCATTTCCCATCTGTTATCCAGCCCTGTGCTCTGACAGCTTTGACAGAAGGAGAAGCCCTCTGGTGGGGCTGCCCAGGGAGCCACTCAGCTTCGTGACACTGGTGCCATGATACCGTGACATCAGTCACCCTGTACTGTCATGCAATTAAACCCTTGTTAGCATCTGCCACTAACAGAAATTGTGGTTTAGTTACATAGGAAGAGGCCAAGTAGAGGAGTTCACACTTAACTCTTAAAATAAATAACAAAAAATAAACACTTGAATATCTAAACTTAATCTAGAGCTGGGTAAAAACTCTTAAAATCTTAAGACACCTAAAGAAAAAATGCCTAGATTTAAGTATTTCCAAGCTGCAACTCAAGATGATTTCCTTGGGATTGTCATAAAGTATTTCTGAAAAGTCAGGCCAATTATATTTTCATTCTCAAACACTTGGACCTGAATAAAAGCAACCCCTTGAACAGTGATGTCTTCAGGAATCACACAGTAATTCAAGACCACGTGACAAGAGAGCTCTGAACAAGTGACCATTTAATAGCTGATCAGCAGCTGCTGAAAACGAGCCCGTGCCCTCAGTCTGCTCTCAGGAAGTGGGAGTCCACCCTACAAAATACCTCAGAGTGATTTGCACCAAGTGTGGTGACATTGGCAGGTGGAGTGATCTGGCAAGAAAGGAGGGTGTCTTGTGTTTTTACAAGGTTCAGATTAAAATATAAACTACGCTGTTGCTACAAAAGTGAGGCTGCTCCACCTCTAGTATGGTTAGGTCTTAGCTCTTGATGGGTGAAAATACTCAGTGCCCCCACGGTCCATCCCGTATGTGTGCAAAAGCAAAGTAGAGTGTTTGTTTTCTAACGTGGGACCTGGAAGACTGCAAATTCAGCGCTGGGTCTGGAGAACAGATCTCTCTGCAGCAGTCTCTTGTGCTTCAACTAACTACTGAATCTCACACCCAGCCTCTGAATAAACAAACCAACAGAAAAGGAGCAAATATCACACGCTTTCTGTGACTGCTGATCAAACACACCCACCAAGGGAATGCAGGAATTGTCTGAATGACACATTTAAGCTCCCAGTGTATTCTGGTCAACTTGTCATCATCTGTAACAGTACATTCAACAACAGAAACATACACATTGTCACAGTACAGAGACTGTATAGAGTCTTTGCAGGGACTGAGCAGGAGACAAAGGAAGAAAGCAAATCAGCTTGTTGACAGCATCCTTCACAGGTTGCTGCTGGTGGGCCTGGGGTAGGCTGGAACTGCTCCACAGAAAAATGCCATATCCTAGGCACAGCTGGTCATATTGGCGTAACAGATTCAACTCTATTGACCTACACAGGTTCATGCTTAGAACAAGGAGAAAAAGACCCAAAACAGATCACCACATCTCCATCCCTCACCAAACAAAACAGACAAAACAAGCAGCAGCGAATTGCCTTCAACTGTCACCAAAAGCAGCAAAAGTTTTCGGGAGAGATGAGGAAGCCACAGCAAAAGGCCTGCCAGGGAACGCTTTGCAAAGGCTCCCGAGTGCCCGTCCGGGCAAACCGACTGTGAAGAGGGCAGCAGCCCCCGAGAGCCGCAGAGGCGGGGTACGCACCGTCGCGACGCGGCCCAGGCGGCCAGGATCTTCTTCAGCGTGTGCAGATGGGCCTGCATCACAGGGCTGCGCTCAGCGAGGAGGGTGAAGGACCTCCACCATCAGCGCTGCAGGCTGGGCCAGGGCTGGAGAGGCAGCGCACGGGAAGGCAGGCCAGAGGCAGGAAGGGAGAAGGAGCCAGCCCCGCTCGCCCTTTTAACAGGCAGGCAGTACTAATGACAGAGCTCCACGTGCCAGCAGCCAGACAGCCACGGCTCGGCGTACGCTCACGTTGCAGTAATTGCCATCGCTGCAGGCACCCGGCCGATGAGACCAGGGTAAAGGAGAGCAAGGTGACTAAAACAGGGAAGGAAGAGCAGAAGGGGAGCAAGAGGCAGAAGATGACTTGTTTGTAGCCCCTTAGAAAAGCACTGCCATCTGCTATGAAGCTAATGGCAGGCCCCCGTGTTTTAGTGATGCTGAGCTGTCAAAGCTCAAACAGATCGGCACTGCCCCCAGACCTGCACAAAGGAGTGAGGATTTATGCCAGCTGCATACTGAAACATTCTTCAGAGCCTGAAATATTCTTATAAATAACTGTAAAAGCTCCTGTTTCAGTTTCACAGTGGAGTCACAGCTCCTTGGGAAATGATAACAGAATCAAACGGAGGCAATACCAGCAGTTCTCACATCTTTTCTGGTCTGGATCAGTTACCCTGTATCTCTAACACTCACCAAGAGACTGGGAAGAAATTTTACTGCCAGTTTCACAACCACACCTATGGATGCTCTCAACCCATCCCTTACACTGGGAACAAAAGGCCATGGTTGGGCAATAGCCTGGTCTTTCCTGGCTCAGATGCTGCCTCTTCAGATCCTGCCTGTTCTCCTCTAGCCATGAGAACCAGTTCTGGGAAAGTCCTTTGCTTCCCTGTACAGAATGATACTGCAGAGCTGATGTCTAGGCAAAAGCTGTTGTCACACGGGTCCCTCTCTTCCTTCACTGCTGCTGCTTCTCACCTGCCCCAGAGGGGAAGAGAGAGATGAAAAAGGCAGAGAGCAGGAGGGTGAAATTAATAAAGGAACCCAAAATGAAATTACAGAGAAACCACAGAGGAAAAGAAACCCATAGCAAGGCAGACAAGGGAATCCTTATGAGAAAAGGTCATTATGGAATCACACAGGATAACCTTTCTGTGCATATTTTGTGCCATCCTATCAAATTAAATCATTCATTTTCTCATAGAGGGTACTATAAAACATTTATGAAAAGGATTTCATTCCTTATTATATTCTGAAAGATAGAATCTCAGATCCATGACATGGAAGTACACATTAAGCTAAATAAGATTTTCCTATAATGGCATTTTTGCTCCACTCCCCATTTTGGACCCTGAAAAAAAGCAGGGGCTATTTGACCTGTCATATAGATAGGGAAGCTGAAGCACTGCTAAACTTATAGATAAAGATGGTGAAAAAGCAGGTGCCTAAATTCATGGCCTGACTTTCAAAAGCACCGAGCACTTTGCTGACCCCCACTGGCTTCAAAGAGTCCTGCCCAGCCATTCACACAGGTTTGGAAAAGAGGGAAAAAAGATAAGGATCCCCTCTGATTGAATGCTTGTCCCATAGGTCAGGGCTGGGAGGGGAAGCAGGGCTGAGCAAAATGAAGGCACAAGCACATGACAGGCATGTCGCAGGAGCTCGCTGTAATCCCAGTTTACTGTAATTCCCTGTGCTTGCTCTGGGGAAATTTTGCTGGGAGAGAAGGTGCTAATTTTCCTAAGGGAGCTCTGCCCGGCCCTTTCGCTCTCCTGGTACGGAGTGTGTTTGCTAGATTTATGGTTATTTTCCCCTCCCCATGAAAGGGGTCCATGTCTTCTCACTGTATCAGTAACAGCTTCATTAACGATGTGCTGAAATCCAAAATGTTTTCTTTAAAGAGTGTACAAACAGCAGGGCAGATCTCTCCTTTGATCTTCAACCTGCTCATACCATTTCCTGCTCTGCTTCTTCCCTGATCGCTTCTGATACTGAACTCCTCCAGACGTCGCAAAGAACATGCCACCATAAAACCCAGAAGCAAGGAAAGTCCCAATATCTCACTCCCAAACCAATACATCCGCTCAACGTCTCCAATTACAGCCAGGCAGGACAGATTCACCAGCCTTCTGCTGGAGACAGGCATGTCTTTAATTACATAAACTAGTTAATACATAAACATAGACTGCCAGGTAGACAACTGCTCTGTCAAATTATCCAAGCACGGTTCCTCCTTCCTTGCCATCTACACCTCTGAAGCTGCTGATGCTGAGAGCAGCTACAACCTGGATTAAAGATCACTGTGGATCTCAACTATGGCCTTGCTAATACTTCACAACAAGAGGGTTTGCTGGATGGATGGGCTCTCCTCAAACATTGTGGGCATTAAAAGATTTTACCTTAGATTCTGTCTGGATTGGATGAACACCATCTGTCCACGCACTCATGAGACCCCCCCCGGGGCTCCATTAATGCTGTAATCAAACAACAGGACACGGCGGGGCAGAAATGGTTGGGAGGTCATTCACATCTCCCATGTCTAACATAAACCCTCGTCAGTGGTACAGGGAAATGAAATGTCCCTGTAATTCTTGCTCTATGGTCAGAAATTGCAAGCTTCTACAAAATGTGAAAAGCATGGATCTGCCTCTGCCACTGGCTTCAGTCCAGCTGAGTGGGCAGGGTGATGCTGATACTGGGCATTTTGAGCACATGCTGTCCTTCGAAGCTCATCGAAGCCAAAGAACTCCAACCACAGGGAAGGCCACAGAACATTTTAAGGCAATGCAAACTTCCGCTTATTGCAACACAAAAGCTGTGTTTAGCTGCTTAATCTGATTTATTCTGCCTGCAGAAAACAGGGGCGGGCTCCGATTCAGACATTTCTCACGGTGAGAGAGACCGTGATCTCTTATGAACGCTGTGACATCTCTTCAGAAGCATTTCCTACTTAGGTAAATCTATCAGCAAGCACCTTTACCAGTATTTTACACTGCACTGAAACCTTTCTATTGCTTGATGGATAAAGCTTAGGTTATTAGAAATACTGACAGCATTTGAGTTACCTGACCAAACTGAGGACAGAAACTCCGTCTAGCTACAGAAGAAAGCTGTGGTAATTCAAAAACTTTCAGCCACCCCCTTACTTTTAATCTTAAAGCAAAAGGATTATGCACATAGGGCAGATCACTGCCTGCAGACTGACAGCCAGAAGGTCTTGGGTGACCAACTTATTCCAGCTGGGTGAAAGATTCTTGGAAACACCTTTCACCTTGCCCACTGGGTTTTCACACACATAGGACTCCCTGCAAAAACTGCTCCTCTTGGGGGATTTCACCAAAGACAGTGGTTCAATGGCTTGATGGACAGAGAACTTTGAGGGAAACTCAAATTATGCCATTTGTGATAGTTGAGACTCTCCACATTTCTAAGGCAAAAAAGACATACTCAGAACACAACATCTCACTCATTTATCTTACATGCAAAGCAATTTTCTCTCGGCCAGCACTCAGAATCCTTGTGTAGACAAGTCCCATTTCTAATTTTGATGCAGCATTATCTTTCTTATCAACCTCTTCCAACACCCCATCACCCTGAACACTGAAAGAAGTATTAGCTTCTACTCTTGAACCCTAATTTGGGAGGGTGCCTGAGCTGGCACTGGCTGTTTAGCACGTCCCTACATTCTGTGCACATGCTTAAAACAGTTTATAGCACATGTTTAAAACAGTGCTACTGTCAGATCTCCACAAACTCCTCCACCTCTTGGAGAGGTTTAATAATGAAATGTGAAGCTTCACAAAGTCACATCAAGTAAGTTCTTCACAAGTTCATTTGCTATCAGAGAGTAAAACTCCTGCTACAGTTCTTTAATGGCTTTCTCCAGTCTATTTTTGTGACAAAATTTATGCAACTTACCTGTCATAGCCATGTTTTTAATGTTTAAAGCAAGGCTGGGGAAAAATGAAGGCAACTTGGCATTCAACGCTTCCAAGACACACCACAAGAAAGCACTTGTACTTATGTTAACCTGAAGTGCATGCCCAAGAGCTTTGCTTAAAGCAGGACCGTGATTCTGTCTGCAAGTATTCATACATAACTGATGTTGCATTAAAACCCTGTCTGTTAATTTGGCATAATATTAGCTGTGGACCTTCCTGTTTCCTGATGGCAGAGATGCTGCAGAACAACCTTTGGCCACGCTAGCAGGAGCTGCCAATGTGCTGGTAAGGTTCATGAGAGGCAAAGTCAACGTGTATGACAGGGGCCTCCATGCTACGTGATCCTGCCTGCCAGATCACCAATGTTACTACTGATTTACTGTTGGTTACAGATAAGCAATGTTCACAAGAATAAAAATGTGAAAATGCAAGTTCTCAGAGTCTCATCAAAGGAAAACAGCCCACCTCCAAGTCTGAGGGTTTCCAGAACTAGGGTTTTGGTTCCGTTCCAGTACTTTGTTTAAGCCATTATGGAAATGTTTGGTTTGGTTTGGTTTGTTGTTTTTTTTTTCTGAAACGTTTGGACCTGTGACTGAATATTTCCAAAGTTCAAAACTAAAGCTTTTTCATTTCTACCAGAAGTGATGCTGGTCTTGAGAGCTGGGGTGGGAGCAGAAACACAGCATGCCATCACTGAAGCCAATGCATCGATGCTGGCAGAAGATCCCTCTGCACAAGAATTGTAGTAAAAACTAGACAAAACTACTGAGAATATTTGGAGTGGCCTGGATCTCTTTTTGCAAAGGCCAGACACTCAAGGTCTTACTGTTCCCCAGCATATACTATACCAAGGGAAACAGGCATGTGGTGCACACAATTATTTCCCATTTACTCCAGAATAAATGAGAACAGAATCAGACTCCAAAGTAATTGCTTGAGAAGTGTCAGTGAACTTTCTCTGCAGGTCTCTGTAAAGCCCAGAGCCACCCACCATGCAGATGGTATTAATTTTAAGGGGATAAATAATGCAGAGCAAAGAAAAAAAAAAGAAATTCCATGCGGTCAACCCACAACATTCCAGAGCTATTTACTGGATGGTTTTTTGTTTGTTTGTTTGTTTGTTTGTCATTTTATAGGGTTTTCAACAGTTTTAAACACTGTCCTGCTTGATTCCTTACTGTGGTTTCCAGTGAATAACTGGAGGTTTTTAAAAGTCCAGCAAGCACTCCACTATTATATTATTCTAACCCAAGCTGTAATAGTAGTGATCTGTGACAGTTTGATAGCTTCTATATATACAGACCTGGGCCTTGGGTTTTTTTTCCTTTCTGGTGAGAGCTGGGGGCAAGGCAGCAACAGCCAATCTCATAATGGTGCTGATTTGTTCTGCTGGTGTCTGTCACTTTCCAGCCTGACAGATGTATTTTGCAGCGTACACTAAAAAAATCATCAGAACAGTCCTGTGGCATAAAAGGTGCAGGCAGTGACTTCCTGACACTTTTCAGGAATTGCCATGGCTGGGAATTCTCATGCCCCACCACCCACCCTGAGTAACCTTCATAACAAAACAGGGCTGAATGCCTTCAGAAATGATTCAGGTCAGAGCAAATGTTGCTCATGTTTTATCACCCGGGAAACTCAGAAACTTTCCAAGAATGAAGTTATGGGAGCTGAGAAAGCCAGGGAGCTCTAATGTACTGTCTCTCGCAGACAACAAGGCCTCAGTGTCAAAGTAGCAAGACCAAGGGCAGAGGGAGAGAAGAAGAAAGACTCCCTGAGAACCTGCAGGACACTGCTTACAAACAGGTGGCTGGACGCTAAAGAAAGAGGCTCAGAGAGAACAAGCAGCAAGACACAGGAATGAATGGAATATATTTTACAGCCTGGCATGAGGAATTTAAGGAATTAAGACAGGTTTTGGCTTTTTTTTTTGTTTCTAGCTTAGCAGAAATATTCAGGCTTTAATTATCACTTTGTCTTGTCGATGGGACATAAAGCCCCAAGAATCCTCTTCTGGGGCTTTAACTTACCTGATACTCCGAAAGAATTTGATTTTGTGCCTGACATTGCTGTCAGCAAATACGAGAAACTGGTGTTAGAGGTTTACCCTCTTCTGTTGATCTCAGCTTGCACAGTCTGAGAACTTCAGGCAGATTGGCATTGAACAAAAAAATCCGATGTGCTTTTGCCCTGAATCCCAGGGTGCCACGCCGTGGCAGGAGTGCCGGCAGTCACCCCTCTCCGTTCCACCAGCACACGGGCTCTCTCCATCCAAGGGGCTGATCCCACCAGGCTGTGGGTGCTGTCCCCACGCCAGCACGGGGATGATGAAGATCGCTGCAGCGGAACGACTCACATTCTTAAAGCTGATCATGATCTTAAAAGCTTTGCCGGCTCACAGCAGGGTATCTGGCAGCGCACGGGGCTGAGTCACTGGGGACCCGCTCTTTCGGCGAGCTCTGCCCACGGCCCCGGCGCCAGCACTGCCTGCAGAAGGCACTTCTCAAGGGATCTGCCTGCACTTCGCATTGTGCTGTCAACTCCTGATTGCAGGCAACATGCCCTTTTGCTTGAGCAGCCCAACCAACATCCACAGTAAATAAAGGCACTGGAATTATCATCTCCACTGAGATGAAATTAGGAGTGGAGCAATTTTCAAACTCCCTGACAGGTCGGAGCCAGACTGAAGTGTAAATCGGGCACTTCTGGCTTGCTTTCACCTATGTTGGTACTTGTGAGTAAAGTGAGTATAGAAAACCTCCATGACCTCCAGGCCTGGAGCAGCTCACAGAATTTACAGGGACTTACCATGAAAGGCAAGCTTTAGATCTGAGCCCAAAGTGAGTACTAACATCTTCAAGAGTCTTTAGGTCAAGTTTCAAGGGAAATCTCCCTCTAATTCACCTTCATTTCTGTTAGAGCCCAAACGGGTTTAAAGACAATGTCAGGTGAAAGATCTGCAGGGAGTTAAAGCCCCTATTGTCTGCCAGCCTGACTTTAATCCCCAGTCCTGCAGAATGTGTTTTGTTTTTTTTCTCCAGAGCTCTCCCTATTTTAACCACATTGAATGAGCTGTATTCTGCCACCTTTGCTTAGCCTGTTTCCTCCACAAGCACTGCAGGAATGTGACTGAGAGTAAATCTATCAGCTAGAGAGAAACTTCCTCTTTACATGTCTAATGCCTGATGGAGTTTATGCACAGGACTTAAAGCAACTCATTCTGTTGTTCCCGTACCCTTTGGCAATCCACATTCAATGCAGGAGCCAGATTTTATAGAATAAACAAAGCAGGTTGCTAAATAATTGAGCTGACAAACTGGTTGGAAAGGTTGTGCGTCCAATCTGGCAAAGAGGCAAGCTGGTCACTTGGCCTCAGGAGCAAATTCTGCCTTGCTTTTAGGGAACAGACATCACCCAGACAGGCCGCCCTGCGGTCCTACCAAGGTGATAAAGGTAGGTAATCAATATGGATGGATTAGGTACTGAGACATCAGGAATTCTGCCTGGCTTTACCTTAAAACACACAGGCTAGCAGTCAAGTAATTGTCTGTCTGTATTTTTTGAGGCATGGGCATAAGATATGGGGACAATTCCCAAGGATTCTCTTCCCAGCCTCTACCCCATTCCTCTCTATTTCTCCAGAAGAAGGAACTTAAAAGATGTTGGGTGTCTGCTTAAAGGAGAAGAAGGAATCACTAGAGCCAGTGGCAGAGCTCAGGAGCTGGGAAGGACACCATGGCTGTGCACCATCACAACAAGATCTTCCTAAAGCTAAGCTGTGATATCTTTGCCTGGAATACTCGTAGAAACTACTCATTTCTGCGTGGCAATGTAACGTCTCCTTCCAGCACCAACTACGGTGGCTTTGTTCAGCAAGCAAGCAATCACAGCAGCCCTTATTTTGTACTCTTCTTTTCCCTGGAGGGAAGCTGAAATGGCAGTGACACTAAAAGATAAAAATCTTCTTATCACGCAAATTTTATCCTTGGTGAATCCATCTTTGAACACTAGCCCGTAAAAGCAAATGTGGGTAAGGAACCCAGAATGTGACAGCATGAACTCAGAACTGGTATAAGATTTACACTAGAGTAATTTTCATTAAAAAGATAAGATCCTTCAGAATTCTTAGGCAGCTTATGGTAACTTTGAACCCTTATTCATTCTTTAAAAAGCCATTAGTTACAAACTCTCATAACCTCCCTCACACACAGGGCTAACTCAGACAAATGACATCTGCCCATTAAGTTCCATGACAGAAAATATTTTAATGACTTTGAAAGCAAAGTGAGATCCCCTTACATACACCTTAGCTATGGAAAAAGAATGCTTAGCTTTCAGCTCTTTTCTTCAGGGAAAGATCAAGTACAAACCCAATGCCACCCTGGAGATGAGTGGCAGAGCTGGGAGTGTAATGGGGTCTCACAAGCCTGAACCTAATGGAAAGATGAATAATCACCGTGGAACAGAATAAGGCTGCAGGGATCAGTTACAGCATGAGTACAGAACCACAGCTACTGATGTTTGTTGCCACTTCCCAAATTTTCAGTTTTTAGACCTGTCCTCAGTAACACCTTGTGCTGTTTCATGTCCTGCTGCTGGGAATGATTTCTCAACAGAAATTACTGGTTTTCCATAAAATCAGCCTGTTGATGCAGATGGGATTAAGAATGCAGCTCACTGCATAAATGCATAGAAAGAAACCACATGACTTTCTGCTACTGAGGGTTGCTTTGAGAACCAACTTCACATACCTAATAAGCACAAGTGATACCACACATTCAAAAAGAGCTGCATTCCTGCTTAATGAGGTTATTAAAATGGCGTCTCTTCATTTATTTTTGAATTAGTTCTTCGGGAATGACGTCAAAAGTGCAATCATCACAAAAACATTTGAACATCACATTGGCTTCTTATCATGAACAAGAAACAAGAAGAGTCTTAGAGAGGACAGAGAGCATTTGGCAAAGCTCTCCCACCTCTCAAGACAAATCTCCTGAACAGTTCAAGACCACAATGGCCTCTCAGACCCACCACGCTGCTCTGCCACTCAGTGCTCTTCAAACACAAAAACTTCATATAGATGTCACTGATAAAATAAATGTATTTGGGACAAACAACTCCAGGCTATAACTTGCCAGGCAGTACACTTCTGTCCCAAATAAAAGTGACCTGCTGAATCAGGCCTGGAGGCTGCAGTGTCGAAGGGGTGGCTTTAAGGCCCTTTGGGGTGACGAGGACTGCCTGATACCGCAGGGAAACCTGGAGATTGCTGCTGCCTGAGGGCATGACTCGCCCTTTTGCTCTGCTTTTATGGCAGCAAGCACTATTGGTTCCTAACCCAGGAGCAAGGCTAGTATGAGATACAACCATGTAGATTAGAACTAGCAATCATGAGAAGCCAGTGTCCCTGTTCCAAAGCCAGTGCTGTATCCAGCATGCATTGCTGCCTCCAGCTCACATGCAGGGCATTGGTCAGTTATTCAAAAAATGTTTTGTCTTAATCATCCTCATTTCAGTTCCTTTTCAACAAAGCATTGCCCGATCCAAAGCATCTGCTGGATAGGAACCAGGTCATGAAGTCGAGCAAGCCATTTATAAAAAAAAAGACACAGAACAGTGCGAAGGAGTTGCTCCATCTGCTAAAACAGAAATTCAGGATCAGTCACTAATGTCAGCCAAGTAAAGCTGACATTGCTGGACCTTTCTCCGTTATTTGGACAGCACATTAGCTCCTCAGACTGCCCCTTCCTCAGAGTCTCAGACAGAACTGGGGCAAGGAACAAAGCACCTTTCACCCCAGAGCATGTTGTGGGTCAGAAGGTCATAAAACGGCACAAATTAACCTTGTGAATGCTGCTAAGACATTCAGGGCCCTGGAAAAAGCTACTCTGCACATCTCCCAAGGTGCGGGCGATGCTGGGAGGAACAAACATGAGCACGGGCAACACTTGGCAGCAGCTGAGGCCTGCCAGCTTTTACTCACATGAGTAATCCTTACTGTCTGATTAGTCCCAATGCAGTCATGAGGGGAGGGGGGCACATGTAAACCTGCAGAAGGAGGAGAAGAAGCCTTAGCAATGGAACCCATGCTGAGACATACATGGTGGTACTTTTTCATCCCCTTCATCCATTGTGACTTTTCAATATTACCCAGTCCATGCCTTTGTTTTTCCTGCCTTTTCCTCTAGTATTTGTCCTTGTGGGTGAGGGAAAAGCCCTTGGAAAGAACCACTGGTGTTTTCCTGGTGGCCCACACGCATGGCAGGCTGATGTGCTGCGTGGCAGTGTCATTGTGGGGCATTGCACCACAGAGGTGCACACTGGGGACATCAAGACATAGGAACACCCTTAGTAGAGGCTGAGACTAAGAAATACGCTACAGGAAAACCTGTTTACAAGAGCTGTTCCAGGCAGGTTGCTTTGGGGGACTAGCTGCATTTATGCATGTAGACCACAGAACAAATAAAACACCCCAAAAGACATAAGGACAGTTTGCAGGGCAAACCCAAACTCCTCTTGTTCCTCACCCATTTCTTTCCCAGCACAGTTCTCTTAAACACAAGCACAAGCCAAACGTGGCTTACTTTTGGTTTACTCAGAAGCAATGTACATGTCCACACCCCCATTCCCACACCATGAGCTGTAAAACAGCTTCCAGCCCCATGGCTAATGAGTTCAAGCGAAGATATATGTAAAGGCAGGTCCAAAGCTGTGTTTCCATGGGTTCTCCTCTGCCACAGATCCAAGGTACCTCTGGTGCCTTGCTGGGTGTTCTTCCCTTCTGGTGAATCCTGTGAGAGCTGAAGCACTGCAGACGCCTCGGGGGTAGGACAATGCCAGAATTATAAGTGTAAAAGTGACTTCCAGCCGAGATCTGAGGTAAGATGCCAGACTTTCAGCCCATATCCTGACCTACGGGGATGGCAGGGTGCAGACCACAAACTGTGGTCAGCTTCACTTGTGAAATCCTACAGATTCTAACACTTCTGGAGACCTATGGGTACCTGGGGTGCTCTGTTGCTGGAAGTACAAGCCAGGTTTGTAGTGGCCATGGCACAAGTCCCATGGCAAAGACAAATTGACCAGTTAGGCAATGGAGAAGAGGGGAAGCACTGAGGCAAAGTTCATATACTGGCCCTGTGAGAAAAGTCCCATCTTCCAAGTGCTGGAGAGACATCACAACCACCTGCCTGGCACTGCAATCGCAGCATCCTTCCAGCTACATGAAGTTCAAAGAATACTTCTCGCCACTACCACCAGCAAGACTCTGCAGCCCCTTCCCTCTAACTGCCCTTCCTGCTCCGGGGCATGTGGGGCTGAATAGACCTGGAAGCTCCTACAGGCTGGATGGGAAGGAGAACGATGAAGAATGTTTCTCTCTTTAGCTTCAATAGGCTCATTCTTGGGTGATGGAGGCCGGCGTTCTTTTTCTTTTGCTAAGAAGCACTTCTCACCATCTACTTAGCAGGAAAATCTTGTGGGCTGCAGTTACAGCAACCAAGTCCAAGTACAAAGACATTCCTCTGAAAATTAGAGAGAAAGACCTTCTTTTTTTTTTTTCCCCTTTTAATTGCCATTTTCATACCTTCAGCGGTGCAATGCATTTTGCAAAGTGCTTTGCACATGGTAATTAGGCCTCATAACATCCCTCACACTAGGAAGGCCTGTCACACACACTGCCAGGACAGAGAAATGCAAATACACAGAAGTAAACATCTTGCCTCTCACCTCACACTGAGTAAGTAGCACAGGCAGAAATGAAAACCAGGCACCTTGGCCCTCTAATATTTGAGCTCATCTTTCCCTGACACCTTCAAACAAAGGCAAAAACTCTTTTCTGCTCAGCAGCAACAATATGGTTGCCATTCTACTGCTCTCCTACCAGCCAGCCCTACGAGCACAGAGGCTGAGGGTAGAGGTATTTCCTCTGTCTGCAGGTGCTTCCACCTAAACAGAGAGGAGTCAGTAATACATTGCTAAAAAATCCAGGCTGATAAAAGATCTGTTCCACAGGGAGAAAGAGTTTGACAGTTTGCAGGCCAGCCAGCTTGCCAAGACATAGGTTTGTCTGCAACTCTAGGGCCCATTATATCATCCAAGGACTGTTTACGTACCAAGCAACTGCCTTTCTGAGCAGTGGGTTCCTTTTCAGAGTAACGGAAGCTGACTGGGGAGTGGTGGGTCACAGAAGACCTAGCCCTTGGAAACCCTCTTCAAAGAGACCGGGAGAGAGGCGACACTTCCTGACACCTCCATACACGCTTTGCTAGTAATCCGGGAAGCAAACTGGGACCCAGTCATGGCTTCCAGGTCTCTCCAAGAAGCTGAAGCAGCAGCATGCAGAGATCTAAGAGGCTGTGTCCTATACCACAACCAAAGCTCAGCTCCTGGGACACAGGCACTGCAGCCGACACCTCTGGCTACTTACGCAGCATGCTGCTACCTCCACTAGCTGTTTCTGGAAAACAGTCATGGTCTGGAAGAGGTCTGTCCAGGGTATCTATCAGGACCTCTTAAAAAAAAGGTAATTTTATGACATATCAGCATCTGATATGTCATCTGAGAGGAGTCAAAGGCTACATTCACTGTATGCACTTATTAGCTCTGAAATCACTTGTTTCTGTTCTGTTGAAGGTCTGTTTCCTTCAATGCACCTTCTTAAAACAATGCAGAGAATTCTACCTCTTCTACATAGACTCGACCACCTCTTCTTCATGATAAACTGGTACCTCACTTCAGTTTGTGCTGATGTGTAATAAATAACCAGAGCTCAAGTCACTGGCACTCGTTTCCAGAGGGTAAGGTCACTTGCTGTCTTCACTCCTGGCCTGAAGCAACATTACTTGCTCTTGTCTTTAGCGATATCATGAAGCTTGTGCCCCTAAGAAGGCTTCTTATCAGCAGCAGAAAAAAGAAATGCCTAAGAGGTTCCAAAAAACTCATGTCTGGAGGCTTAATATGTTGATTTATGAGTCTGGGTCTCTCCCACTGTGGCTCAAAGTAAATATTCATTTATGATTTTTTTAAGGGCTGGCTGATCATTTCCTGCTTTGTCAGCTTTACTAAGAGGAGCAGCCTCTGTTCCTCTTCCAGAAGCATGGCCTCTCTGATAAGAATAACTTGGAAAAACAAGAGCAGTTCAAATTCCAATAGCACTAATTCATCAGTAAGCCAAAACTCCTTTTTGCAAGATCATTTTGAAAAGCCTATGCCAGGCAAGGAAGACAGAGCTGAACAACTTGAATAAAAGTGCCCAGATCCTGAATGAAATGTGAAAAGTGCTGGGTTTGCATTTTGTCAGGGAATCCGTCGGTTCTCACCTGACATTCACAGTACACCAAAGGACAAGTGGGACAAAGGGTTAAAGGGAGCTGTGGGAAGTGTCACAAGGGCTGAGCCAGTATGTATTTGGAGCAAGATCTCCCAGCACAAAAGCTGTTTTCCAAATATCACAGGGAAGCTCAAGCATCTGTGAGTTTACCAGCATCCTCCAAGAGGCACTTAAGGGTGTAAATATGGCAGCTGTGCACTCAGTCCTAGTTCCCAGCGTGTAACCCCTGTGCAGGAACAAACTTTCTCAGCTCTGATAAGGATATAGGCTGGTTACACAAAGGTGAGTGGCCCCACAGATGGCATGTTACCAACCGAAGAAACACTTTAAATGGTTTAAGGGTGCCAATTTTCTACTAGATGGCAGATCTGAGGTCGGACATCCAAGTAAAGCAGTCCAAATCTACGATAATCCAAGAAGTTTAGGTTTGGATGAGCTGGAGGTACACACGGGTCTCTGGGGGGCACCTCATGTTGAATTTTAAGAAATCCTGCTGGTCAGTACAGAAATGTCCTTGGAAATAGTGTTTTGTGCTCACCACCCAGAGATGACCAGGCCAACGTGTGGCCTCTAAAAAACAGAAGCAAAATTAAGCAAGTATTCCTTTACGAATTACTGAAAAATCTGCACAACCCAGACAATTTAGGAGCAAAAACCACAGTTGAAGTATGCCAGAAGAGCATATGGAATACAAAAAGATGAATAAACTGAAGGACGAATGACTGCAGATGGAAGAGATGTGAAAAAGACATGGGAAAAGGCACAGAGCAAGCATGTATACCTGTTGCTAACCTTTCCAAAGAGAAATCAGTAACACTAAAACAAAAAACCCCAACCACCTCTTCTTCTCTGGTTCCCAAGTATCCAAGAAACAGAACTTGCTGCTGCAGGATGATATTGGGAAAAAATACTAAAAAATGCAAGACTGAAATGAGACTCAAGGAATCAGTCTCCAGGGTGCTATGTTTGTCATGTACCTTACTGAAAGGTCCAAATCTACACCCTATGAAGCTCCCTTTGTGAAGTGACAGTAGAGACAAAAAAACTACATTAAAAGGAACAGTGATCTCCTTAGAAAGGGTCATTCACATGCCAATAAAATACTATTAACCTTCAAAAAGGTTTTCTTTTAGAAGGTCTCTGTTATGCAAATTCAGTGAAGACAATTTTCAGGGCAAGGCCCAGCCCCAGGTTGTTTAAGATTAACTAGTTGCTATGTCGGGAAGAAACAAAGTCAGTAGGGACTTAGGGAAGGGGATACTAACCGTTATCTGAAGGTGCCCCACGATAACATCCAAACTATCACACAAGCTGCTGTTTGTCTCCTGGTCTCTCCTGTGAAGACAGGAGAAGTGTGGTGCAAGTGGAGACCATGCCTTGAGGTGCCACTACCTGCTGTGAGCACACCCAGGTGATGCCTGTGACAAGCATGTGGCTGGTGCCCAGGAGAGCTGGGGTTATCTACTGTGTGGCTTCAGTGGCAACATTTATGCTGTTCCAGGTGCTTCAAGTTATTAAGGTAAAAAAAATATCTAATCAGTGTCACTATATTGCCATCAGCAGCCACTGGAGTATCTGACAGACTGACAGCTTGAGAAGCAAGCTGTTCCTTGAGCTCCCCTCTGGACTCTGGAACTCTGTGAAATGCATGAGGCTGTTAAAAGGACACAACAGAACTGAGAGCAAACTTATAATGCCAGTTTTTATCTTTTATTCAAGCAGCGGTCACCTACCTTGATACTATGGGACGTAAGTTAGGCCAAAGAACTAGACTGATAGTGAGACAGAGTGAGCTAATAGCTTTAGAGACTGAAGTTCACTCACAGCACCCCTCTTGTATCCTCAGAGTTGTTTCCCCCTGCAAATCTCAAAGCATCCATCATGCTTTGGAAAAGCTGAGTTCTTGCTCAGGCTTTCCTGGCTGCCACTGAAAGGGCCACACGAGACGGCTCCCCTCAAGGTGCTCCAGGGGAACGGTAAAAGCAGCAAAGAAATGGCAACATGAAATCAAAAGATGAAAATTATTCACACTAAACCGTCCCCCTTCAGTTGTCACCCCCAACCTCCTGCTCCAGCAAAGCAGCGTCAAAAACTGCACTGGAAACAAAGCCTTCCTTTTGTTCTCTGAAGACCAAAAGTCTTTTTATATTTAAATGAAAATCTGTCAAACTAATTAAGTGAATATGTAACGGTCTCATTTTGTACTCATTAGAGAACATGGTAATGGCCATAAATTCCTCTGACCGAGCGTGTATGTGTGAACATGAATGTCTGGTAACGTCTCATAAACTTCAGGCTGGACTACATCTTTTATCTTTAGGTTAGACCTTGTAAAACAAACAAAAGCCCCAGTATTGCTTAAATTAGATGCAAAGTGCTATGTTACAGCAATATTATAAGCGTGATTCTTGTGCACACAAACAAACCAGGGGACTGGAGTGATGGTTCCCACCGTGACAGCAATGTGGCCCCTGTGTAGGTCTGTAATGCGGCGCATTGTCCGGGATGATGTACAATTTTCTGCTTGAAGATATATGGGCAATGCAGCTGTTGCCGTGGTTTGCTCCAAATATACTGAAGCATAACTTCAATGGGATGAGACATTCTTGGCATTTTTTTTCTTTTTGATACCCGTAGATAAAAGGAAGGAAAAGAAATAAAGAAGTATGGACAAGCAGCACTAAAATAAACGCATTATAGTCGATCATATTCATAATTCACATTCTTTTCCACTTTTTTTGCCTTCAGCAAACAAACTTTCTGCAGGTACTGATGATGGATAACTTTCAAAGTAAAACTGGACTGGAATTTAAACAGCCCCAGTCTGAATTAAACACATGCAAGGAAAAGAAATGAGTATCAAAGACCATCTAATGCTACATGTTAGGGCTGAGGCTGAAAATATTCAAAAACATTAAGGATTTTGGAGACTTTCTGCAGACAGAAATACCAACAGCCTCCTGTCTGTAGTTCAAGCTGGCAACTAACAGATCACAGTCCTCAGCTGCTGAAAATATGTTTCTGGGGAGGAAGAAGAGACTAACGATGAACGGAGCATTGCAGAACCCATGAAAATACGGAAGAAATAAGCACATCTGAAGATGCCAAGTGCTTGATTTTGAGTGTTGTTTTCTATGCCTCACTCCCCTGGTTACTCTGCAGGTCGTTTACTGGAAAGGCTGTAAAAGGACGGTTGCGATCGAGCAAGCTCCTGATTAAAGGTAAAGCCCGAATCTCTTGTTGCAGAAGCATTGACATTTTCCCTGAATGAGATCAAAAGTAAAAGATCAAACATAGGAGGAGGTGAAAGGCTAATAGCTCCTGAAAATAGTTTAGTGGTGATAGGGATGAGATTATTTCTTCGAACAACGTTTCTCTCATTAAAAGCAGGTAGGTATCGGATTTTAATTACTTGTTTTTTCGCATCTCGGTAGGGCCAGAAAGACTTTACTCCCCTGTTCTCCACATCCGTCTTGCAGAAGAAATGCTTTACCTGCCTTCTTATCAGGGTTAAATGATACCTGCACTTGAAAGCAGGATTTTTACCCTTCTCTACAACCTTAGGCAAATACACTGGGGCCTCAGAGAGGTGACAGGAAGGCAAATCACCTACTGCAAACTGACAGCTGTCAACTGATTAAATAAATATCTGTAATAAGGAAAGTTTCATCCCCCTTCATGCACCTATCAGCTTTCACTGAAATCAAACCCTCCTCCCTGTGATCAATCCACTATAGCTGTGTGCCTGGCTTCTAACACAGACCTGAGCACTGAGGGTTTTCCTTCTGCTGGTTTTCCTTCCCTCTACTCTTGCACGACATCTCTTCCCAAATGCTGTGTAATCCCTGAGAGATTTCTTTTGGTTTGCCAGTCCCTAGCCCCTCCTTGACTATCGGGGCTCGTCTGTGAGTTTCTGTATTTATTGCAGGCTGTTAGGCACAGAAATACTAAAGGAATCACTGTCCTGTTTGGAAAAGTTAAAAAGCTCTAACTTCCGAATCTCTCATCTCAAACCTCTTGAAACTCTCACACAGAACTACAACAGGTAATTTTAAAGGAAACAGAACATTTGCTTAGAAACAATCCATTTGCTGAGTCACAGCTAGAGGTTGAATAAATGGCAGGAATGAGGCCACAGTTACTTGACAGCAGCAAAAAAAGGTTGAAGTGTGGGAAGAAGAGAAGTCTGTATTTTCAGAAGTAAATTGCCAGGGAAAAAGAAGGTACATTCACTTAGGCAGGCAGGCAGACAGACAGACAGACAGTTCCTAGCCCCACTGCCTGAATAACAGCTCTCTCAGCATGAACCCTCCCCAGCGGCATGCTCTCTCAATGCCATTCTCTGTAGGAGACAGTTTGTATGTGGCAAAATCTTCCGTGAGATAAAAGTTTGTATCTCCCAGTAACACTAGTGATCCTGAGCTATATATAACCCCTGAGAATCCGGTCCCACCACTTCACTATGCAGCAAAGCTTCTCAGCTAGGACAAAAGTGCTGCAGGGCCTGAAGAAAATAGTAAGTTATGGCAAATATATATTTACACTAGTTATAACCTCAGCATCTGTAATAGTAAGGCAGAGGGGGTCTCTTTAGTACCAAGAAGGATAATGGTGTGGCTACACATCCACTGGAGACTACTGAATATACCTCATGGCAAATATAGATCTGCTATTGATTTGAATAGAAAGAGACCTTAGCAATTAAGAATATATTATGCATATTGGCTCATGCTCCTAGAATGTCACAGCTCAGAAAGCAAAACACCTCCCCAAACCAAATAGAAGCTGAGCTCTAAAAGACCCTTTTTGCTTGTAGCAGCATCACTTTGTAGCAGGAATCCCAGCCCCATTCCCGCTTATTCATGAGCACGCATATGCAGAGCGGGGAAGCAGGCAGGGAGGAATTTCTTTATGGAGAAGGGAGCAAAGCAGCCCCATTCCTGAGACGCCGTTGCTATGGGCCTGCGGGGCTCACAGCAGATGGCGGGAGAGCCATCCCTGCCCCGGCTCTGAAGCTGCCCACTCAAGCATACCACGCGCATTCCCCGCATACCTCCGGCACGGGCGGCCTGGCCCCCTTGACGCCCCGGCCTCTCTCCCCGACGTGGGGTCGACATTCAGTCCTTCCCCCCGCCCCCTGCCTCGCCTTTCCCTGTCCCTCTCCATCCCCGCAACTCGGCTGTGATAAACAATCTCCAGACTTTATCTTCTGAGAGGCTGGATCATGGACAGAAGGTGGTTTGTTAACTGGAGTCTCAGTCCTGGACGCTGCTGATTTCTGCATCCTCACACTGATCTGTATCACAGCAAGAGAGAGAACAGCCACTTGGGGCCCAATCCAGACCAGGGCTGTGCACCTTCCTCCTTCCCGGATGGAGGAGGCAGCAGCCTTCAGGATGAAGCATGGCTTGAGGTGAGGGAGGCTAGCCCAAGGCAGAGACATCCTCTTTGCTGCAGAGGACACCATTGCATCCTGAACACTTTCGGGGAGGACAGTTCAGAGCCACAGTCATGGCCAGAAAGGATTCACTGCCTAACAGGTGTTATTAACAGCTAAAAAGCATGAGAGGAAGCGTGCAGAGGGAAAAGAATGCAAAGATGGAGTAAGAGAAAGAGGAAAAACTATATAAAGATGGAGTCAGAGAAGTATCAGGTGGGGAAAGGAATGATTTAAGCAGCAGAGATGTACAGGTGTGCAGAAGAGAGACAGCAGAAGCAGAACTCCAGGTACAGCATTCTGCCATGCTGCTCCATCGAGCCTAGCACAGGGCAAGATTACCTACATGAGCCCCCAAAACACGCAAAGCCCCGTGGAGAGTCCCCAGTGCTGTGGGGTTGGTGGTCCCCCGCTTGCTTTGTGTCCTGCACAATCCTGCCTGAGAACCAAAGTGTTGCCTCTGACCACACAGGAAAAGCCTTCCCAGCTCCCAGGGCAGGACCAGGCTACTGAGAAGTCAGTCCCACTGCGACCACCCCCAACACTTCATCCTCCAGTTCTGGTCTCCCAAACCCAAACAACAGCCCTGTTGGCTCTGCAGTAAGGAATTTCAATGGGATTTGCCCCTGGTTTGCTGATCACACTTAAGAGGGCTCTTTGGGGCTTATTTGCATTTGGCTGCCAGCCACTGGTTTTATCTTTTTTTGGGGGTGGGAGTTTTGGGGGGGGGGGGAGGCTGTTACAAGAAGGATGAAGATAAAGCAGCAGATGCTGCAGGCTAACCATGAAGATGCTGGCATCTTACTGAGCTGCAGGGCTGCTCCGAGGCAGCCTGGGGAATGTGTGTGCTGCTCGTCGGCAGGTTCTACCAAAATCCTTCCCCACTCTCCTTCATGGCCTGACCCTCCTAAACGTTGTCCTTCCAAAGCACCAGGGGATAAGGTTATTTTTCTGTTTCATTTTTCTTTGGATGCAGACAAGGAGTGAGCATGAAGTTTGAGACAGGAGCCTGGCTTCCGCTGACAGTCGGTTTGTGTGGCCGCATGTGCAGTCTTTTCTGTGCAGGCATGCAGGAAATTCTCCCTCCCTCTCACACACACAATGGTTTAGATTTGGTATTTATGAGCTTAAGTTAAGAAATAAAGGAGGAATGAAGTTTCCAGGTGGCTCTTTCATTCTTTAATCTTTCCTATGTTTCTCTCTCTCTTTTCTATCGGTCTTTAATCAAATT
>NW_008595576.1:33371-106049 GCF_000691845.1 Merops nubicus
GTTACTTTTATTGAACAAAGGAGATGCTGGCACAGCCCTGAAGTGCCTATGCACATGGGTTGCCCTCTGACAGCCAAGCTGCTATGATTTATTGTTAAATGGTCCCTGCAGGCTGTAATTTCTAAAAAGCAGAAAGAAACGTCCAGGTTTTGGCAACTGAGGCAATTGTTACTACCTGGTATTTCTTCAGTCACTTGGGTTTCTATGAGGTATTTGCCTTTAACCCTCTGAAGGCTTCAGAAAGATTTATCTTTAAGAGACTATATAACAGGCTAGAGAAAACAGTAACATCACCCTTAGATGATTTTCTTCAATTCAACTGAAGGAGACAACCACCAAATCTTAATTCAGGCATCTCTTCAAATTTCAGATACTACGTACATCACCTTTCTTCACATTATGTACCAGAGAGCACTGATTCACTGCTCAAATTTTTCACAGGAACAGAGAAGAAATAAATGTCTGGCTCATCTGCAACCTAAGATGAAGACCACAGGAGATATCAAATCATTCAATCAGGTAGCGGATTAGGATCCAAGCTAATCCCTTGCCCATACACAACTGTCCACACTAATTTATAGCCGAACTCTTCGTCTGCACACCCGCCTACGTGCGGTTCCCCTCAGGAGAGCGTCACAGCACGCAAAGGATGTGAGTGGGGAAGAGCTGGTGCTAGTTTTGCCCCTGATGGCAGGTACTCAAGCAAACATACACAGGCAGGAGCACACATGGGCTCCCTGGGCACATGGCTTCCTCAGATGGGCCAGCCGCCTTGTGAGAGGCCACTACGGTGCTCCAAGGGCTGAAGCTGATAGCACATGGCCAGTCCTTCCCCCAGCCAGATGCTTCTTTGAATTGGATTTTAAAGAACTGGCACAGGCAAGGCTAAAAGAGGAAATCTGGGGCAATCTAAAGCAACTGGCAACTTGCTACTGTAACCAGTTCTAGTTTTATTGTCAAAATCTCTCTGCTTTTTAAATACTGGAATAACGAGTGCATACTAGGCAGGGCACTGTGCTGCACTCACAAGCCCTGTCTGCCTCTGTACATCACAACAGGCTGTTTTAAGTTGATTTTCTTAAGCAGATAATCTAAAGCCAAAAATACTCCGTTTTACATAGACAGGGACACAGACCCCAGTATTCCACTAGCATTGCTTCAAGTCGCTTTCACACATGCTGCCAACTTGCACTGAACAGACTGGATCAACATAGTGTAGGAAAAAACACAGACACAACTACTTCAGCCAAAGTGCATAGGTTAAGGTTTGGCTGATATTCACAAAAAAAAACCCCAAACAAACAAGTTAAAGATATCCCAATAGCAATGAAGCAGGTAATGAATCTAAAGATAGTTAATGGGTTTACTAAAGGAGTCAATATCTCAGGAAATAATAAAAACCAAAGTTCAGTGAACTTAGTTTTATGATTCACAGCTAATCTGAAAGGGCGTATAGGTGTGTACCATGTACGACAGGTCTCCAGTGAAGGTAAACATGTGCAGGCCCATCCTGGAGCTATACTGATTGCCATCTCTCAAGAACCAGCCTCCTTCACATCCTTTCTGCTGTCTGCAATGTTAGCGTATTAATCAGTCAAGAATACATCCCAGACTATACAGCGAGCCCATCTGTATCAAAAAGTGATGACAAGTGTTGGCCTTTAAACAAAGTGACACCCACTTTAAACAGTCCTCAACTTACAGAAGGCCAGAAAATGCCTCTTCCTCGAGCAGAGCCTCTTCCAGGCTACAAATGCACCTGACACATCACGGTAAGTGAGTTAGACCCTCTACTCCTGAGACTCAGCATCTCAAGTGCATGCAATTATTACTAGCACTCTGTGACACCAAGGGAGGGAACAGCCTTATATGTGCTGTCCTGCCCTGGAAGCTCTCCAAAGCTCATGCCTCCGAAGCTCACCTCCCCCGCCAGCTTCTGGTGCTCTTCTAGCCTAAAGCTCAACAGAATTGCTTACACCGCTCAACAGCTCCACAGTGACAGAACCCGTTCGCTGAGAGCTCGCTTACAACAGCACCTAAGAAATCCCCCGTGGCACTGCCTGGACACCCATTTGCCCTGAAGTTTACAATGCTCTCGGCATTTAGGACCAACAAGGTCCTCAAGCCTCCTTATCTTCCTTTCCCCAAAGCCCTGCCGCAAGGTCCGACTGCCTCCGCAGGCATGAAGCCGTGCCCAGCTTGCTTTGCTGTAGCCGTTGAGAGGCCACTTACCTTCTGAGACAGCAGAGCAAGGCCGAGGTGTTCCCATCCCTGTGGAGAAGGCACCTTGCCCCTCGGCGGCAGGAAGGGCACGACCGCTGCGGGAAGCAGAGCGATGAGGAGAACAAGCCGCGGCCACAGGTGGTGTGCGCAGAGGCACCTCGGGCCCAACCCCGCAGGAAAAAGCAGGAGGTTTGCTCGGCAGAGGCAGCTCAGATTACTGCCCTCCTACCAAGCAGTCGTCAGCAGGCCTGACAGGCAGGAGCAGAGACTGGGAGAAAAGGAGAAATCTGCTGAGTGAAAGTGCCAGTCAGGTCCATCCCGACTCCCTGCAGATGGGCGGTTGGCCCCCTTTTATAATTAGCACTGGGCTTTGAGAGGAGAGAGGAGAAAAGAACCTATGTTAATACAGAAGTGATTTCAGCCAGCCAGGAACTCACCACTCAGATTTTGTTTGAAAACTGTAATTGGGAGTAAGGGTGGGGGATAAAACCCCACAGTGGAGGAGAGGCATAGCAGGGATGTTGGTCCCTCTTGCTCACGGGCCCGCATGTTAGGGCACGGCAGGTTTGGGGTTGAAAAAGTGCCCACGATGTTTCCTTCTGCAAGCTGGTGGCTCTGTGGGTTCCCCTGCCTCTTCTCCTGTGGCAGAGCACCAGGCCTGAGCACCAGGCCTGAGCCCCAGCACACGGGCGCATGGCTCTGTACGAAGCCCATGGAAATACCACAGAACAGTACGTGGCTCTCAACACACTGAACTCACCCTGTTAGAGGATGTCAGCCCGATGCAGTTGGGAGGTTTATTTACCCCCTGCCCAGCCTTAACATCCAAGAGAATGCTGAAAATGTACATTAAATACATGCTAGATATATTAAATTAACATGTTTTTAGAGGTAGCAAAATGTTTCCTTTAACTTCCACACCCAATTTCACTTCCATTTCACCCAAATTATTTTTTTCCCAGTCAGGCTGCTGGACCAAACCATACATTATTTACAATCTCACCCACACTTGTCACACTTTCTTCACTTCAATGTCCCTTTTACTTGAAGAGCCTGAGAGCATCATCTTCTTCAATGCAGGTAACTTCTGGACACGTGACAGCCCGGAGAGCTCTATCTCTCTTTAATGGAGAAAGTGAGTATAAGGAGTACTGCCCCATAAAAATATCTATCAGGAGGAGGAGCTGAAGCCAGTGCCCTAGGCCCAACACGAGCATACTGGAGGGGTTTCCCATCTCCCCAGGACAGAACATGGCACCAACTGCTTCCATTCACCTCTGGCAATTTCCCCTCACTATAGCAATTGTTTTTAAAAGCCTAGTAAGCATAAAAGACCAAGAAGTTACTCTGAGCTGAATTAACTGTCTCTTCCCAGCTTCTGAAAGATGTATTTTTTTAACCAATATTTCTGGTTTTAATTAGTTTCATCATTCTTTAATAGAAAAAAAAAAAAAGTTACAGTGTACTTATGCAGGTGTAACCTCCAGGAAAATGTTTTACACACATGTACTGAAGACCAACCCTGTCTTTCTTCTAATGTCAAAGTCAAAGCAGGAAGAAAGCTGAAGAAAGGGGTATTGGGGGGGGAAAAAAAAGGTCCACATTTTAGAGCTATTGTCAGAGCCGATGTTTTGGTCAGGTGCATACATGCAAATAGTCTTTCCCCACCAGCACTAGTGTGAGAGCGTTAGACTGCTGCCTTTCCCTGCAAACAGGAAGATTCATGCATATAAAAGATCATTTGATACTGTCTGTGCAGTTTCTGCCCTTCATTATTCTTTTGACTGAGATATTCCATTTATCCAGCCACCCAGCCATGAGGGACAAACAATGCCAAGGGATTTGGATGACCTGTACATCTCTATTAATGAAAATATGTAAAGTAGTTACAGTGACCATTACAGCCTAACAGCTGTTTTACTGCAGTAAATCCAGGCAAACTCAATTTTTATTAGTAGGATTACGTGTTCATTAGGCCTTCCTGATCCTACCTCCCTTGCAGAGGAAACCTTGGATCAGGCAGGAAAAGCATGTGGAGAAATTGTTTTATATTCCTGAGTCACTAGTGTAGCAGAACAAAATGAATATTGAAGCCAGCTAAGGACAGACGTCAGCACATACCAGTGGCACGCAACCAACAAACCCCTTTATCAGTCGGTATTTAGAGGTAGCTCTTGGAACTGAAGGCATGCCACTGCTGCTGCTTTACAACAAAGACGATGAAAACCAGTTATTCTCAGTCACTCACCCAGCAGCCATCCTGGGAAGCTGTCACCCCACAGCCTTTTGTACCTGTACAGGTAACCAGAACCTGACCCAAGTGCAGGTATTTGCCCTATCCACTAAAGGTCAGCCGAGACACAATCACAGCTAGAGCAGCGTGGCACATGCTTGTTTGTTCAAGTTTTTGTCCTATAGTGAGCTGACCCAGCTCCAACTTAATCCTCAGGAAATTCAAAAAAAAGGAGATTCACACCCTAAAATGCCCTTTGCATGGCACTGACAGAGATTTCCCAGCTTTTTCAGTGACACGCTCTGGCAAAACAAATCCCAGCTTGATTACTGCCTGAAGAAGGCAAACACATCCACATGCACTTGGTAAAGCAGCAGGCAATGCAGAATGGCAGTGCCTGGAAACTTCTGTGCTTCTAAGGCAGCTGCAGGTGAGGGGTCAGGCTGTACTGTCTCATTACAGGATAACACACTGTAGTGGCTGGCTTTTTTGTTTGTTTCCCAAGGCATTTTTCCACTGGCCCCATCAGAGGCCTATTTTATTTTATTTTATTTTATTTTTTTAAAAATCATATCTAGATCTTCACATTTACTACTCAATGTGGAAAATTTCCAGAAGCCTGGCTGTCCTAAGCTGTAGCTAAATAAATCCTGGGCAGGAAGCGTGTTGCCAGTGATTTCAAATTGAAACTCTGCTCACCTCTTAGCTGTCCACCCTGTCTTTCACATCGACCCTTCCTAATGAGATAGGAACTGCAAACGTTTTGATGAATTCACAGGAAACTCCTCTAGTGAAAATACTGATGCTTGAGATAGTTAAAGACCTACCGATCTGATCCAACACACAAGCAAATTTCCAAGCCTTTACTTACCTGGGAACTGGCTGTACAGACCTTGGCAATGCTGTACAAACAATGGTCAGGACCTTTGGGCTGGCTGCACACGCCTCTGCTAAGGAGCTGTCTCCTCATGTTAGACTCCAACTGAATGCTCATTCTTGGGGGGTGTTAGAAAGAAGCACTGTAAAAGACCTTCTACCACCACCCTGTCCCAAGATCTCTCACAACTTAGCATCAGCAACACCTGGCAGACAGGGAGCTGAGAAACAAGGAGACATGGCTAAGGGCACCCTGGGAAGCTGTGGAGGAGTTCACCACCAAACGCAGACCAGTGCCAGTCACCAGAGCACCCTGCCAGCCCTCCACCACTGCTAATGCCAGCTTTGGCCTCTCAATCTGTCAGGCTTAAAAATTACCCGTGCACGGAATCTTACTTTCTCCTGTTCCCCCTGTCATCATCACTGAACAGGAAAGAACAACGGCAGCTCTTTGGGAACATGCTCCTGCACTGCTACAGGGTAGGGTGTGAGCCAATGCCTGTTCTGATTCATTTCATTCACAAAACTTGGGTTTATTCGATGCAATTTTTTGGCATACTGTCAAATACGACACAAGATTACATTAGTGTCATAAGAGGAAAGGATTAGGCCACAGAGTTCTTTGAAGAATTGTGTTGGCACTTGTCTTTTTGTAGCAATGCCAGCAGCTTCCCCTCTCTCTAGGAACTGCCCAATTTCTCCTGGTCAGCAAGGGAAATGCACTGCTCAGTGTGGGTCTGAGCCAAAGCCTTTCGGAGTCTGTGGGAATCTTTCCACCGATTTCCATGGGCTCCAATCGGCTCTGAGCCTCAGATGTCAGTCATACTGACATCTTATTCCCACACTTCAACACTTTGACAGGGTCATTTATCAGGTAGAGTAGAAGATTTTTTTTTTTTTAAAAAAAAAAAAAAAAAAAAAAAAAAAAGGTTTAGTTACAGCAATATGCTGCCAAAAGAAGAACTTTATAGCAATGGCCTAGGTGCAAATATTCAGGATGTCTGGATTTAACTCCTGATCTTGCCACAGAGGTCTTTAAATGAGTTGATTAGAACCAGATTTGTCTGAAAATATAACACCGGCCATGCTGCAGCAGTGCAGAGGCTCTTGTAGCCCAGCAGCTTCTCCCTGACAGCACCTGAGAGCTGACATGTCAGGAAGAGAAGAGCAGAACTACTACTCTCACACATCTGACATCCCAGCAGTTTGCAGTGCAGCCCCTGGCTCCTAACAGAGGGGTTTCATCTGCCACAGGACCCGTGTTTCCCTGCGTGTGTGGCAAGAGAAAAAGCCGAGTAACCCAAGTGACACAGGGCATCTGTAGGGAAGCATGAAAACGAACACACAGATTACCGTTACAGCCAAGGATAAACTTAATCCTTCTTTTTGTACAGTCTTTAGCACAACAGGAAAATGAGGATAATGTTTTCTATCCCCACTCCTCCTTTATTTGACTTGTATTTACAAACTGAGGCTGTTTGAGGTGGAAAAGAACTGCAGGCAGCGCTAAGCTTGAGGCAGACACAAACCACCAACTGCTAACACTGCAAATAGAAAATCTAGTGCCTTGAATACTGATCTTTGCTACGTTTGTGTCCCTTTGGTTACTTACACCTCATCACAGAGCTGTCCCTGAAAGACAGAGAAGATGCAGTCCAATGTCCCTCGCTCCACACAAACCGTGCTATGAGAACTGGACAAGCGCACACCCTTAAGGTGTGCAGGCAAAACTGTCAGTAAAGCTCTTAGTAGGCACCAGGAGCAGCAGCAGCAGCCGCGTAACTTAATTGCAGTTTCTCTCTCAATGGTGATGGTGAGCACCAAGCCCAGAATATCAGATCTCCATTCAAGCTCCTTCTGCTCTGTATGAGCAGATTTGCTTGTGGGTGGCTTTGGAGAAGAACAAGGCTGAGGGGTGGCTTTTATAGTGGTGGTCTGAGAAGCATTAAGCTCGTGTGCCTTGAGCCTCAGGAGTATAACAAGCTGTTGGGGCAACTGTATGCTACAGGAACTGAACATGCTTCACCCTGGACATAATATTGTATATAACACCTAAACAAAACTTGAACAGGCTTCCTATGGTCGCTCGTGTCTGTATGATCCTCTGTAAGCTAAGAACACACATGTTGCGCATATTGGAGGGATGCAGTTTTGCTGCAAACCACAGCTCTTTTGGGATTTGTGCTTCATGCAATCCCACCCGCTCTGCAAATGCAAGTGTCACCATGCAAGCCCCTCACGACCCATATCGGAACCTATGTGCTGGCCGGAACCCTAACAACACCACCCCAGAAAAGCTCTGCAGGACTCCTGCAAGTCAGCGCCTACAGAGTAAGGGCCTAAAACATTGGTAGCTCTCTGTGGAAAATTTTTACTTGCTGTTCCACTAGCAAATTTTAATAGGGCTTTGCATTCATTAACCAAGACCAATGCTGGATCCAAGAGCTTAAAGAATCAAGGGACCAAATTCTGACCTGAGGTACCTCAACTGAACTCTATTCAAAAGAGCTGCTTAAGCACAGGGACCAAACTGCCTATGGCAAGCTCACTTCCCAATGTCCCTGTCACCTCCCCAAGGATGACTTCATGTTTTTACCTCTGCTCTCCCTGCACCAGGCAACAGCAAATGCCACAGCAGCTCCAAGGAAGGGCTTCAAGAAGGCCTCAACTCAACCCATGTCTGCGTTAGAAAGGTTTCCTGGGAGTTGTTGTCCCTGTAACTGCGGTTCCCTACAGCAGGACATCTGCAGAAGGGCTCCGTTTGCCATCATGCCTCAGTGATCTAATTGCTGCTGTTACGAACACGTTGAATGTAAAACTATGTAAACAGTGTGACGCTCTGACAGCCATTCTTGGTTACTGACCTGTGGAAAAGTCTATTTTTGGCAACTGCTGTAGGCCACTGTGGTCGCTGTAAAGCAGAGAAGGCAATGCCCACATTTGGAGCTTTATCTCCAGCTGATACAAGCAGGCACAACACAAATTGAAATGATACCACTAAAAAGGACTTTTTTTAATTGCACCCAACTCTGCAAGGTCTGTCAAACAGACACTGAAGCTGGAGGGGAAGTGACAGAAAAAGATAAGTTGAAAAAATAACCCATCTTTCACAATGAAATGACTAAGCCTTATTTCTGGTGCTTGTAGCTTTAGCTTTCAAACAATCTCCTCCAGCTGGTTAAAGATCAACTGAGTATCAAGAACTATCTAAGGTGGTTTGCTAAGAACAGTAGGCAAGCCTGCCACTACAAAATTAATCAACTGGTCTCTCCAGCTTCCCACAGTGAATGACACCTGTGATTCCCAAATTGGCAATCCATGAGCAAAAAGATCTAGCCAGCATCAGTCTGTGGATTCCTCAGGCTTGATGGAGCTGGTTCATCTTATAGCCACAGTGAGAGACATCTGTCACCAGCAGTGAAATAAACACACTGAAGACTATCATGGGAAATACTTGTGGAGACCACTCTTCTGAGGACCTAGCTTCTTGGCTCCCTCACGTAGTCTGCCACCAGCAGAGTGATAATTACTTGGTCTTCCCTGTAGTGCAGTGCTGTCTTGTCTCTGCCTGGTGGTAGCCATCAGGGCCATTCCCCTCAGTCCCTCTGTTTCCCTGTGGCAGTTTGATCTAGCCAGCAGGACGGAACACGCAAGCAGAGCTATGCTTTTTGACTGATTGCTCATGTATGAACTATATCAGAATAAAATGAATGTGCTTTCTTCTGGGACAGCAGAGGAAAGTGTCCTGCAAAGGGCCAGCAGAAGAAAGTGTCCTGCAAAGCCTTGTATCAAAAAGCAGGGAAGGAGAGACCAGGTGATTTTTTTTTTTTTCTAAACATCTTAAGAATCAGATGGAGAAAAAGGACTTGAACAGACCACCAAGCTAAATCCACCTTGCCACACAAGAGATGCTAGCAGGAGGGTAGGTGAGGTAAGAAATTGTAACCCAACTTAGCAAGGACTGGAAAGTGCACCTAAGGTACCCTCCAAAAGACTTTGTAATTCCCTGACATTCAGAGTAGCTCTTACTCTGGCCTCTTCTGGCTGCAGCACAAAGAAGCATGAAGTATCAGCAAGCTTCCTCATAGCACACCAGTTATAGACTTGAGGTCTACAGGAATGAACAAACGCATGTCTGAATCTATCATCCTGGAAATGAGTGGGCAAAACAAGTCCAGGGAGGTAGCAAGAAATGGGCAGAAAGAAAGGAACTGGCTTTAGGAACTTTTTAAAACAAGCCTTTTAAGCAAGTTAGAAGATATGAGCAGCCATGTTAAAGGAGCAGATAAAGCTGAACACTTGAAAATTGCCATTGAGGGCTCCTGAGCTGAGGAGGAGACAAACAAAATGCAGCAAGAGAGTGTTCATGAAAAATAATTTAACAGTTACCTCTCAAACAAGGTTCATCCTAGGGAATGGGCACAGGGTTACTTAACACTAGGGTTCATTTGGTTGTTCTCTGTGTTCTCTGCCTCTGCCCAATGGTAAGTCCAGGTGCAAGGAAGCACAAAGCGAGTAAATTCACAACTTTACATGACTCTATGATTGCAAGTTCCTCACTGATGTCAGCAGGATGTCTGCACAGGATCAAAAGGCAGATTATGGTCCCCATGTACTAACTACTCTGGCACTGGTTATTTATTTCTAACTTTTCATATTTATTAAGTATCTTGTAAGATAGGTAACTTTTTTCATCTCTGTTTATTTTATTCTTTCCTCTCTTAGTGAATTTTCTCTGACTTTCCTTTCACATTCCCTTCACTGAAACTATTCCCACTCTTTTCCTCCATTAAACTGATCAATAGCAGACTGAGGAAGACTGACTGAAGATCCATCAGTCCTGAGCTTTGCGGGGGACATTCCAAGGGAAAGAACACACCATTGCATCAGACTGACTACAGAGCTAGCGAGGTGTTGTAACATCAATTCTTGCTTAGTAAGACAAGTAGAGGGTCACTCTGCTGCCACTGGTACTAAACACTTACTTTTGTCCCAAAATAAAATCCAAGATGAAATAGCAATCTGAGTAGGCTCTGTGAGCTACAAAACTGCATGGAGTGGGGCCAGCGTATTCTGTCAGTCCTCTGTTTGATGGTCTCACTACAATAGATCTGAATAAAATTCCCCTGTGCTTTCTGTCCACTACCATCATGCTGCAACAGCGAGCTCCTGAGTTTTCCATTTGAAAAATAAAAAATCAAAGCTTCAAAAACATGCTGGCCTTGAATATGCTTTGGAAAGAACCAAAAGCACAAACACCAAGCAGACTTGGCTACTGTTTGCATAGGGCTTTTAAAGGGTGAAGTCCATGTCAGTGGGAGTTTAGGGAGTCAGTGTCTCTCTCTAAGAGCTCTCATGAATACTGAAATCACAGGTCACGTATGACTGGTCAGTGAGTTTTCAAGACTGCTGCAACCCTAATCCACTTCTTTAAGTCTTTATGGCTCATTTACATAAATCAACACCTCTAGCACTCCGAAAACAATTTATTTTCACATGATCTCGTACTGCAAAACCTCAGCTAAACTCATTATGTCTGGGGTGAAGCTTACCTGCACAACCTTGGTGCTGCAGCTTGCAAACCTTGGTCTGTTCACATTTCATCACACAGATATTCTGCCTGCCCAGCAGCATCCCCCTAACTGAGGTGAAGGCTCCACATGGCTCAGGTTCTGTACTGAGCTGCTTTCCTTAATTTGTTTCTTCTGCATCTTGCCTCATTTCACATTCTTGGAAGCTTTTATTTAATGCAGAAACTCACTTCCCCCTCGCTGCTTTCCTCTTCCTCACCATTGTCCTCTGGGATCCTTCTTTTATCCCTTCTCATCCACTATCCCTCTAGCACTGGAGACATCTGTCATCTGATGATGAAGAGAATTCAGACAAACTTGTGCCTGTCAAGGCCTCACATTTTTGTTCTCTTGCTGCTTTCATGCCAGCACTGCAGGGTTAGCTGGGACTGTGTCAAATTACCTGAAGTGAAGGCTGGGCTCTTAGCTCTTAATGGCAATTTTTCAGTTCTAAGTTGGCACTGACCTTTAAATGGGCACGAAGGGCTTGAAGTACTTTGGTATGGGAATAGTATGTGAATGTAATACCTCTTAAAGTTAACAGGCTTGATCTTTCTAAGTGGTGACGAAATAAAACCATGAAGGGCTCCAAACCAAATGCTCTTCAAGTTCACTACAGTATTCCAAAAGGAAAACATCAAATACCCTTGCAGTCTCATTAAAAAGGAGAAGAAAAGGTGAAAAGGTCTTGGGAACTTAAAAATAACAGAGAAACTATTATGTTACACTGTGAAGTATAATTTTGGAACATAAACCACTGCTGTCTGATTGTGGATTTTTGCATAGGTGGATCACCTTCTCTTTCAATAACTCATCAGCCATAATGAGAACCATGGCGTTGATGCCCTTTGGGATTGTCCTGCCTGTCAAAATTCCTGCTGCATAAGAAAAAATAGTCAGGGATATTAAAAAGTTGCTCATTTTCTCTTTTAGCTTGAAGAAAGAGGCCTCAAAGCTTTTTCAGAGATGTGGTCCCACAATTCAGGCACCTCCCAAGGAAATATTAGGAACTGCCGAATTGTGGCCTGGCTGTGACACTGCTGACCTTGAGCACATCACTTCCCTGTGTATAAAGACATACAGAAGTACATACATAGATCTATGTGCCTGTGAGCACGTATGTATACGTGTGTGCATACATATCTGGGCAGAGAGAGTGCTTATTCATTGCTGGTGTCCAGCCTGAGACACACAGGAACCAATCTTCCCATGCACTTTCTCCTAGTTTGTAGGCTGCAAAAGGTCTCTTCACAACATGGGCGAGATTTTAGTCTCCACCAGAGAAATGCTGCTAATGAAAATACCTAACTGAAGCGGAGAGGAAGAAGTTTGCGATGACACAACTGCAATGGGACTCCAGGCTTTGCTTGTCTAACCTTTTATCTTGCCTTTTCTTTTTACCTCTTAGGTGGACAGATCAAATGCCAGAAACAATTCTAAATTTACACCAAACAGAATCAGTTATTTTACTTGTTCATCTTGGCATAATGCAATTAAACTGTGAGGAAAGAGGTCTGTTTTTACGATTTCACTAAGTTAGTTTGAATCAAATGTTTCATTTCATCAATGCAGTTGGACTACAGTCTACATGGGCCTTAAATAAAACCCATTTATTTTTGGAAAACACACAAATTGCAATGAAGTACTTTTGCAAACTTCTTCCCTATGTCTACACAAACCATCTAACAGTTCTGTATATGAATATGCAGAATTTGTCATAAGGTTATTGTCTGTACATAAAGGTGTTTGAGGTAAAAAACAGAATACAGCCCAAAAAAGCACAAAATACACTCCAGAGAGCAGGTGGTGTCTGAGCTATTCATACCTCCCCGACTCAGACATCACCGCTCAGATTGTTCCAGCTTAGTCCCAAGCTGGCACCTTTCTTTGACTAATGATAGTTCCTCATCTATACTGACCTGGACTCAGATTCCTTTCTGGATAAGTGTGGAAATTCTGGAGAGAGCACTCCACAAATTGGTACCACCTATCACCTAAGTGGCACAGATAAATCTGTTTGGGTGTGCCCACAGTAAAAAACATATAAGAAGCATCTCTATTAAGGTCTTGAACCCCACCAAATTCCAGACCCAAACACCCCCAATTCAAAATGCACTTCAGGATTCAAGTTCTGAGTCCTGTGATAGGCTGTGGTGCAAAAGGTGTGGGTCAAGTGGCTGCTCTTCCCCATCCAACACATCCTGAGCCCAATATTGGTCAGGCTGCTCTTGGTCAGCCCTGCCACTCTTATCAGCCACCTGCAGAACGTGAAAGAGTTCCAGATCTTGCTGAGGCCACTGGAAATCTTCCTGCTGTCACAGCAACAGCGATAACATGCAGCAAATGTGGCAAGAGCTATGTACAGAATGGCTGCCCCTTGACAGGGAGCCCCAAGCACTTTGGGGAAACATGGGACTGCTTGTAAATCACCAAACAGGAATCCTGGATTGTCACATGGCTGGGGGGCAGTGGAAGAGATGTGGATAAAGATTTCATGTGCTTGGACGTATCAGTGACAAAGGAATCATAGAAATGTTGGCCAAAAAGAACAAACATTTGCCCTTGGGCTCATGCCTGTGTGCTTAAAATGAGGCCTTTGCAAGATCAGGGCACGTCACAGGCCTGCAGCTGGAGAAGGGAGGGGAGTGGCTGTGGCAGCCTGTGGGGCAGCAGAGAGCAGAGGGAAGGAGTGCTGGGTCCTGCCTACCTGCGGACGACTAGCTTCAGCTTCTTGTAGGACCCTTTAACCAGGGAGATGGCCTCTCTCCTGGAGCTGCTCAGTTCCACCTCGTTGATGTTCACCACCTCATCGCCAGCCTGCAGCTTGGAAGGCAGGGAGTCCGCTTTACCTCCCTCTTCGATCTGCACAGCAGAGAGGAGAAAGAAAAGGTGAGACATGCCTGCCACAGTTTGGCTGTCACATGTGGAGCTCAGCATTCAATTCTGTTGAAGGAATTAGGTCTAACAGCCCCAAACTCACTCTGACCAAGAAATGTTGCCTCCTGTTGCCAGTCAGCTTCCTCAAAGCTCTGCGCTTGCCTCCCCTGCACTTCACAGAGATGGAAGCTGGGGATTGGGAGCCAATTTAATTCTGCCAAGAAGCACCTTTTTGAATAAGCCTGCAAAGTCTTTGGTATTTGGAAGCAGTTAGAAGCAGCCACAGAAGGCCCAAGGTCAAAGCTAGGATTAGAAGAGCTGGGATGTGATTTTTCTGTTCAAGCTCCTCTTTGTGATCTCAGTGGCTGATTAACAACAGCTTCTTGCTTGCTGGCCAGCAACAGAGTAGATGTACATAGGTTGATGTAGTTGACATGCAGCACCTCTGCAGAGTTTTATCAGCTAGGGATTTAAAGAAAGTAGACAATTATTTTAAGTTGATGTGAAAGTAAGCAGCTTGCTCAAGGCTATGTAGTGGCAAAGCTAGAAGGAGAATCCCAGGATGCTTCCCCCTGTTGAGTATGGTCCATCAGCTACATTGTGTGGTCCTTCACACACACTGATTTGCTATCGGTGCACCAGCAGAAATATGCCAAGCCTCCAAAGGAGCAAGAGACGAGGCAGAGGGCAGGAAAATTTGGCCCAGAATCTCCAAATCTCAGCATCATGCACTAGTGAACTACTTCTCTGCAAAGGCCATACCAGCATCACAGAGAATCAGGTTATACATGGGTTGACGTGCTGCAAATCCTGACTTTGTGGAGACTTGGGAGTGCAACTGATACAGCTTTTACCGCAAAACTTGCCACATCAAAATATGACATTCAAAGCACCTGGCAGTCCCTGTGACCTGTGTTAGCACTTGTCAGGAGACCCACACTGAAGTACGACATCTCAGGGCACATTCAGAGGTATAATCTCTTCCTTCAGACCTTTGTCTTTACAGACATGCTATTGAGACAAAGAAATGTATCTGAGTTTGCTTAAGGCTCTGCTCCAGCCCGGAGAAGGGCTGTGATTTGTAGGGGTACCATTTTCTGAGTGGTGAAATTGCACACATGCTTCTGGAAGTTACTTTCATTTCAAGTCATGCCAGGCAAAGTGTAATTGAGCCATAACCCAGACATGGAACTCAGCACATGTCAAGGTATTACCCAGAATTTCACCAGGATGTTAATTTCAGTGTTGAATGGTGACTTCTCACAAGCAAAGCCAGTCTGTTCTTCTGAACAATAGTATTCCAGCTCATATACCTTCAAAAACTGACTTACACAAACACTAGCTCATAAATTCTCTGAACCCCCTACAAAGGCAGGTAAGATTCATTGTCATTCATCCTACCAGGAAGTCATTCCACTGATGAATGAGTTTTTTCATTTCTTCTTAAGAATGGGCAAAACCACAGGAATGAGACTTCATATAAAGAGCCTTGTATTACAATTACCAGGAAGGTTGAGAGGTGAAATATTAGACCTGGCTGCCAGCATAAATAAATAACAAACTAAAAATGCAGTATTGCTCCAGTTTGTTGCTGCTGTGGAGGAAAACGGGTGGGTATCACTGCAACGGAATACAAGAGAGTGGGCTACTCTGGGCTACAGAAACTGGTGATACAGTCAACAGAGAGGATTTGGTTGGTTGGTTAAGTTTTGTTATACTAGATGACGTATAATGGAGAGAAGGCATTCTTGGAAAAATAGCTCCTCTAACAAATACCTACTACTTCAGAGGCTGAGATACCCATCACAAATGTTTGTATTAACATCTGCCTTGATGAAACCTGACCTTAAAAAAACAACAAAATCTGTTGAGGATCTGTAATTTATCCTCTAAGAATCCAAATTGGTTTGGTTTGGTTTGGTTTCACTCCACAGGATCACTGTTTTAAGGTTCTCTTTCCAGCCATGGGGGCTAGACATTTCTTTTTCTCCCCTTCTTTAGTGAAAATGGAAATTTGGATTCTTCCATAATCACCTTTATAAATCATGTTAAATCAAATACTTTAAGGAAAGACTAAACCCTGCGATATTTCCAATAAGGTTCCTAATATTATCAACAGCTCTGAAAGAAATCTTTCCTCCAATCCTGATGTGTTCCAGCCTCTGCCTACGCCAAGGGCTCTTGAACTGCAGCTTGCAAGGCCACGTAACCTGCCACAGTACCACTATAAAGAATGTCATTAAGGGAGGTTTGCTAACAAGAGTAGAGTCATCTGTAAGTAATTCCAGAGGCTGAGAATGATCTGCTTTGCTCCTGTGTACTTAATCCATGAACAAAGCCTAAAAAAAGACCTACTTTTGGTGATCAGAAACTTCTGATGGCATCATTGAAACTGTGTTCCTTATGTAGAGAGAATATAAACATATCTTTTGTTGTTTACATGGTTACCTTATCTGTTAATGATCTCTTAGCCTTCCCATCTGTCCATTGCTTAGGTACAGTCATGTCATCTGTTCAGCTGGATGCAAATTCCTACAAGTTCCTGGAGGAAAATATTCACCACAACAGGCCCGTGGCCTGGCACTACCATTGAGAGCATCAAAAGAGGCAAAAAGACTCCCAGGTTTCCCCCAAAAGTCCAGAAACAAGGCACTGTCTCCCAGAGCAAGGCTCAGGTGCTCCATGTTTATTTCTTCTCTCTGAATGCCTCTGAAAATATTTGTGTTCAAGGCGTGGTGATATTTCAGGGAAAGGACTGCATTATTCAAACAAAACAAGCTGCACTATAAACACAAAGCTCTATCTCTACTTAGTGTAACAATTATCAACAAAGCAAACAGTCCTCAGCCTACCTGTAGCCTATTTAAATGTTCACCTGCTTCACTGAGCAAGGCTGAAAACAAGTCTCGAGGGGACTCTGCTGGGTCTGGGATGCACTTGGCAGTTACAGATGGAAGACACTCATAAAGCTGCACCCGCCACAGCAAATACTACGCAGGCAACTCCCTTCTCCACATGGGACCTCCTCCCAACAACCCTGTGGACCAGGTTCCGAGTGAAAGGAGATGAGAAGGCAAGGCTTCCACTGTTCCCTAAATCTCAAGTGGTTCTGAGTGCTAAGAGCCAGCAACACAGTCTGTTGGTTCAAGTGTGCAAGCTGTGCTCTTGTGTTTATTTAAGCTGATGAAAACAAGGTGATATGCAGCCAGCAAACACTCTGGGTGTTGGATTGTCACCCATCCATTGGCAGCAGGAGGAGCCTGTGGGAGCCGGCCAGGGACCAAAGTTTTTTTCCTTTTGGCTGGATTGAGCCAACCGCTCTGCCAAGTCAAGTAATGAGAGGTGACTCTGATGAACACAGGGAGGAGGAATACCTAAAAAAAGGCTGGTCTTGAACTTTGTGTGCTGGCCCAAGCCTTAGGGGGCTGGAATCAATGGCTGGTCTTACTGCAGGTGCTGTGAGTAGAGCCAGCTGTCCAGGCACTATGCTGTGGGGAGAACCCCTCTACCTGAAATCAAGAGAAGCATCTGTACAGCAAAACCTTTATCGATAGCATAAAGACTCTTGGTTTCCGTGCCGTAGTTTCCTAGCTGTAAAACGGGCACAATTGTTACTACCTTTGTCTATCCTGTCTATTTAGCGTGTGAGCTCGTTCTGAGTGGTGATGATCCAAACCTTGGCTCTCATTCCTGGGCTGTCTCTGCAAATCCCTATCTCATGGGCCCTGACCCGGGAGAGAGTACATGCCAATTAGAACCATGCAATAGGGAAGCATCTCCTTCTAGAGGGTGCTTCACCAACTATCTGCACGATGCTTCCTACTTCCTGTGAAATCCCATCAAACTTCTGTGATTTCAGCATCTCCCTCACACCTTTTTTTCCTCTGTTTTCCACAAACATTTCTTCTGATTCTTTCAGCAGAGAGCAGGATCTTCCCTGCCAAGCTGGCTGCTCCTAAAATACACCCACTTCAAAATGCCTCAATAGTCTTCTCAGGCTGATGCAAGCTCAAACCTCTTCAGTGCTCCTTCCTGCAGTAAAGCCACCCATGCTCACTGCCCTTTCCTCAAAATCTCAAAGGCCTCCCCTGGTCCTGCTTTGCTTTAACACTCTAGTACATTTTCTTGCATTAGAGGAGGTTTCTTGTCATTCAGTAGATCCAGCAGCAGACTTTAAACCCATCTGTTCTCCTTTTTTGGCTTACTGTAAAAGCAAGAAGTTACTTAAGCAGATCACCAAGGATACATAAGACTTATTACTACTGTCTTTTGTTTGGTTTGCTATGGTTACTGTAGGTTCAGAGAATGCTGTCTCACTGGGAACCTTTCTTGACTATTTTAAAGAAGTTTTCTTTATTTATTCCTCTTTTCTCTTCCCTTTCTTTCAGGCGCTTTTGTAACAACAAATTCTCTGTAGCTTTTAAGATGGATTATTCCATCTTTGTGTCCTTTATACTACAAATGGTGCATGTCATTCCTAAACTGTAAATTCACTTGCTGAAGTTTCCCAATAAAAACCAAGAATCAAGAAAGCAAATATGTCTGGGCATGGTAGGCAGTTCCACAAGTGAGAGCTGTGCCATGCAGCAGGTTAGTGTAACTGTGGAGTGACACCAGGAGACATTCTGGGAAAAAAAACTGTAAGCCAGCATAGCTGGGTGTTGACAGAAGCAGCAGCAATTGAAATGACAAACTACTGCCCTTTTCGTGTCGGTATTATAATGATGGGAAGGGAAGCATCACAAATGAACTGCTGGAGATGGCTGTCCAGAATTCCTGAGCTGCCAAAAAAGATTTTATAGGAACTGACAGGGTGAGAGAGGACGAAATTTTACTCCACGAAGGAACTGAGAGATGTAGTGTCCTCTGCTGCAAGGAGTCTGTGACTCACCCAGGAGGAGCATTACAGAAGAATGTTCTCTTGTTATCCAATATTTTACTGGAAGCGCTTTCATTCTCTCCAGTGGAATGATGCATTTCCAGTGAATCTGGGGTTCACCTCTTCCTTGTCCCTCATGAGGTCATTAGCACTGGTGCAGCTTGGGGCACAGGGTTAAACCAGCTGTGCACTTGAGAGAAAACACAGGAAAATTGACTGTGCCCATTTCCAAATTCAACAGTCATGGTTTTAATCAATTCTCAGTGCTCAGACTGGAATGCTGAACAGGTAAGACTGGGGTCTTTCGTTGCCCTGTCCACTATGAGGTGCAATACAACCACAACCAAATCAGTCAGGTACCGCAGCCGGTGAAAGCAGCACGCAGAGAGGCCCACTGAGACCAGTGTGGCTTGCTCTGTAAACTCGCTGGTAGCTGATTGATTTAGGCTTCGTGTTGGAGATGAAGATTTCTGAGCCCCTGTGGAGTTCAGAGATAGTTCCCAAACCTAAACACAAAGGTGCAGAGCTGCTGAATGACACCAGAGAATATGCTGCTCCCCTTATTCACACTTATGCCATGTCACAACCTGGGGGCAGTGAGTGTTTCCCATGCAGCAGACAGAAATCCTTCTCCATTGTCCCCAGCCTGGTGTCAGTGTGACAGAGCAGTTAAGACAAGTCAATCAAAAAGCAGTTAAGTCAAAGGTCTCTCGCTGGAGCCTCGTCTCTGCTGGATTTCCCCATCCCTGATGCAGACACATATCTCAAGAGATTTTAGCTATTGACATTTACTCCAAGCCAAAGAAAGTGTTTCCAAATTAGTTATTGTTTTATTCTGCAGGGAAGCAAGGAAGGGACTTTTTCTCATAGTGCTCTGGACTGTTCTACAGTAACATTTCTGCTCCTGAGTCCAAAGCGTAGTAGTGGAGAGACTAATTTATTCCAGGTAGTCATACAAGGTTCACACAGAATGAATTCACCTTGAGAGGCTGTACTTCATTCAGTAGAAGAACAAGCTACACTCCATGGTTTTGAAGCATTAGCAGTGCTATGACATCTTTCTGACACTTAAAAAAAAAATTTAAAAAATCTGTCATTTAACACAGGCAAACCAACATATTTTCTTCCACACTCAGCCTGAAACATGACTATACTTACCTGGCTCGGATCAAGACATCTAGCAAGAACTCCAACCCCTACTGTTCACAGCTTTAATACTTCTGGCATCCGCAGGCATGTTCTCCAGACACCCCATCCGAGAGGCACCGCTGTAAATGCAGAGGGACATCGACTCGCCGTGTTGGAGCGGCAGTCACCAGCGCTGATTTTAGCATTGTGGCTGAGATCAGAGAACCTCAGCAATACTTGGCCCCATACAGAGAGGAGCAATGAGCTCAGGGCTGCCCCTCACTGTCATACACAGCTCCCCTGCTGTGTGTACGTGCCTCTGGGGACAGACAGGTTCATTTATTTCCTAACTCTCAGGACAAAATCAGCTGACCTGCCCCTCTGCTAAATTCATCAGCTCACTCTCTAAGGATATGTATATATAATACGCTGGCTCGATTCCCAGAGGTGGCAAAATTCAGTGTCAAGGTTGTGGCACAGAGCTTCCCCCAGTGCTGACCCACCCAGGTAGTTGAGGAGAGCAAGTGAGCTGTATTCACCCAAACTGGAATCTGTCCAGGATGCTGAGTGACAATGGTACAGATCTGCTGATACAGGGGGGATCTCACCTTTCATGTATTCTTTTGGGTATTACCCAAAGCCAAAATGAAGCACATGCAGCAGCAGGAAAGTGTTACCTGCTTGCCACCAAGTGCTACAGATCCAGATGGAAACCAAACCTGATCTCCAAAACTAGATGATCTGGAAACCAGGAATGCAGGCAATATACAGAAGTGCCCAAATGCCACTGTGATCCACGCAAGGTGCATGCAAGTTACTGACAAGTGGTGAGGGTTCAAGGTCACTGCTAGGACTACCCTGCAGGATCCAACACTTCCACACCTCCCCATTTCCAGCATGATTGTTTCCTGTCTGGGGAGCAAGGTTAATCTCAGCAGTCAGCCCCTCAGCAAAAAGTGGCAAGAAGTGAATGGAAAACAGATTGCTGGCTTCAGCTACAAGAGATAAGAAGACCTGCTTGGATGAGTTTGCGTCTGATTCCTCTTGATGACTCTGAATTCCTAAGCCAGTGAAGGATAGACAGCTTAGCTACTAAGATAATTTTCTACCTTCTTAAGCACAGAACTGTTAGGCTCCCACAGAGATTTTTACATCAAAAAATGGATGGGGCAGGGAAAATCAAGTCTTCTTTCAACTAATGCGCAAAGAAAGATAGACCTACGCTGCAGCTTTGATTCAGGCCTTTAAGAAGCCTCCAGGATCTTTTCTGTAGCAAGAGGCAAAACTAATAATAAATGTTCTTCATGCCTCCCCATATATACAAGACAAGGAACCAACTTTTTGCTCTACAGTAATACCTAGAGCCATGTCAGGGCCCTCTTCTAGAGGCATGGTACAAACATGATCACAGACAGTTCCTGCCCCAAGCCTTTCAGTATAAATGGGCAGGTTGGACAGAGGAACAGGAAACAGCTGTGAAAAACCTGTGAGAGCAGCAAGCAGAAAGACAGTGACAAAGCCCACTCTCAGTGACATGGGGACATTTGCAATGTATGGACTAAACCCTGAGGTGAGGAAAGGCAAGAGCTGCTCAAGGACACGGGAAATCAGCTTATTTTCAGCTGGCATAGAGACAGCTGTGATGTGCCCAGGGACCAATTGGAAAAGGATGTCCTGACATGCTTCCTGGCATGCATGCTGATGGCAGCCCAGAAGGCCAATCGAATCCTGGGCTGCATCAAAAGAAGCGTGGCCAGCAGATGGAGAGAGGTGATCCTGCCACTCTGCTCTGCCCTGGTGAGACCTCACCTGGAGTCCTGTGTCCAGCTCTGCAGCCCCCAGCACGAGAAGGACGTGGACCTGTTGGAACGCATTCATAGGAGAGCCACACAAATGATCAGAGGGCTGGAGCAGCTCTCCTGTGAGGACAGGCTGAGGGAGTTGGGGTTGTTCAGCTTGGAGAAGAGGAGGCTCCAGGGGGACCTTATAGCCACCTTCCAGTACCTGAAAGGGGCCTACAAGAAAGCAAGGGAGGGACTATTCACAAGGGTTTGTAGTGACAGGATGAGGGGTAATGGCTTTAAGCTAGAAAAGGGTAGGTTTAGGTTAGACATTAGGAAAAGGTTCTTCAGTATGACGGTGACAGACCACTGGAATAGGTTGCCCAGATAAGTGGTGGAGGCCCCATCCCTGAAGACATCCAAGATCAGGCTAGATGAAGCTCTGAGTAGCTTGATCTAGTTGGAGATGTCCCTGCTGATTACAGGAGGGTTGGACTAGATAATCTTTGGAGGTCCCTTCCAGCCTAGACATTCTATGGTTCTATGATTCTGTACAGGGGCAGCAAACTTCTCCTAGTACTAACCTGGAGAGACAGGAACAAAGTGACTAAATGGCAGAAGATGGCTTCTTTCCAGGCTCCCCTCACACTCGGCTGTCTGCTGCTCCATGTCAGGGTGTGTGGGGAACCAATACCTCAAACAGCATTAATGCTTCTTCCTACCTCCTCCTCCTGTCGTTCACAGCACACAGCATCCAGACAAGGAAAAAAAACCCAAAAGCACTCGAGTCAAGTCACAGAGGGAGCAAGTACGGAAAGCTGGCGTGTGGAGTAAGGCTCCCCCTTCTGCAGCAGGGAGACTCCAGGGCTCCCCTCCTCCTGCTCTTCCTCGGCCTCCTGCGTGAGGCCAGCTCCCAGCTCCTGCCCCGGCCGAGTCTCACTGCAGAACACGCCCTGCCTGCACATGAGGGAATCCGAGAGCCTCCTTCTTTGTTCCCTCCATGCTTTTTGCAAACAATCCATTCCAAGCATGCCACTGAAGGTGTATTACCAAGTGACACAAATACTGGGGCCTGGAGCACGTTAACTTGATCCTGTTTGGTCTGCAGCAATTATCAGGGTGATATCAGCTCGAGGGGCTACAAGAACTCATTCCCTGTAGCTCCCTGTTTTATCTGATACGGCTCGCCCCTCTCCAGATCACACAAAGCCAGTGGCTGCCCATGTCTGAGAGTTAATATTTGCTTTGCAATGTGAGAGTTAAAAATAGCTGTTTGTCCAGGAGTCTGCTGGAAAGGTCTCCTGCTCTGCCCCAAACACACCCAAGGCTTCCGCACTCAGGACTCCTTTTCTCACCCTGCTTTGCCATCCAGCCCCCAACTTCTCACATTTCTCACAAGGTTTCAATAATTAAAACCCCAGTTCCTATGACATTTAGACAGCAAGCCCATTGCAGTCCAGGCAGGGGGCTATCAAACCTGTGGCCACCCAACATATGAGGGAGCACGACCCCAAAGCTATTCAAAGTACATCTACTGAGTGCACTGCCTTAGTCTTCTTCCTACTGTATTCCCGGTGTGCCACTCATCGTCCTCAGCACCATCTCCATCCCGACGGACCATCAGGAGCAACACAGCAAGCACCAGCTTTGCTCACAGAGATGAACTGAGTCTTGCACCTCATGTTTCTCACCCAGTGCCAGGCCCCAGAAAAAGCTGGAATGGGGCCTGTGGCAACAGTTGTAATAATTAAAATGGAGGAAGGGTACTGTTAAGGTAACACTAGACTCCTACAAACCTCTGGATTTTCAGGCAATGACATCAACAAGCGCCTCTCCAACACAGCCCCGCTCCCATTTCCAGTCAGTTGAGGGTGTTGCAGTATGTCCCTCAAATGGTGGGACATCACAGGCCAACATTTGTTCACAAACCAAAAGGTAAAATGTGCAAAAACTGACCCACCTCAAGCAATGTCACCTTTTGCACCAAGTGTGAACGGATAGGCACAGGAATATGTTATTATTTTGTTGCTGTTGGCAGTTTCTTTTGCTTTACATACTCTCTTCTCACAGTGTGACCTTATGTACCCTCCCTCCTCCTGTCCTTGCCATGTAAGAAAAGAAACCAGTCGGAGATACCTACGCAAAATTATATTTGTTACCTACACCAAGGACAATTTTCAAGCTTGGGGAAAGCTGAACGTAGTGTCACACGAACTGCCATAGTAGAAAATCTAGTTATTTCTTTAATCTCCCTCCTGCCTGTTCTAAAAACAAAGAACAAATGACAGCATTTAGAACTTGCCTTCCAGTCCTTGTTACAGAGCACTACTTTGTGCCTTTTTTTACAGATGTTTTACATGTCTTCCTGGACTTCTGTATGACTTTTCTATACTTGCCATTGTGACCTACATTGCCACAACCCCTGGAGGCTGTAGGCTGACAAGGTAATCAACTGCCATGAGTCATTCTTTGGATTGCATCTTTTGGGGGTAACTGGAAGATATTTCAATGTAAGAAAATACTGCTGAGGTGTACACACCTGAGATCGGTTTGGAGAAGAAAGAAGACAGTCAACAGGCTCTCAAAGTATAGTTGGTGAAGAGTTTTTTCAACACATGATGACACACTGAACTTCCTGCTTTGGCATATTGCTCCCATGAATTCAAAATATCAAGAAAATCTGCCCTGCAATTAGCCAATTCCAGAAACTAGTTAAACCTAAAATTATGTGAGTTTCTGGCCAATGGAACAGGTAGTACTTCTCTCTCCTGGAGACAGATGCTTGGCCCCAGCATGGCCAGTTACTGCTTTTGATGTTTGCCACTTTTCTTTCCCTCAATTCCCTTCCCCAGATATGAACATTTCCATTATACCTGTTATAAATTGCAATAATAGTAGTAATGACAACAGTAGTAATGAGAACTTTCCTTCCATTAGATAATTTGACCTTTCAACACCATGGGAAGACAGCAGGAAGTATTATTCCTAAATTAGAGAGGAATAAAACCAGAAGCATTGTTTATGTAACTTTTCCAGGGTCACAGAAAGAATCACACATTAGCACTGGAGCTGCACTCTCTGCTTTGCCAGGTCACGCTGTACTGGTGCCAAACAAGGCTGCAATATTCCTACCCTGTCTCCAGCAATGATCCACCTCCTCACACAGCAGTTTTCCCTTTTCTACAACCAAGAGGAGCTGCTCTTGGATGTCCTTCCATTTACATTTTTGGTTTCTCACTTCTCCCCACAGTTTTCTCTATATGGTTTTGCTCTCCTCGTGTTGTCTTTTCCCTTTCTTTATTTTGTCCTTCTTAATCATGCTCCTCCTTCCTCCCTGAGCCTCCTAAGGCAAACTAATAATCACTAAATGGTCTATATCCAAGAGGAAAAAAGCCCCAGCTGATGCAGCAGTGCCACGCTTGATGAACCTCCTGGAGCTCTTGCCAGGCGTTCAATAGCTGCCAAAGGGATTCAGGTATTCACTTCTCGCTCATTTCAATGAGAGTCAGACATCCAAATCTTTAGGCACTCTTTGAAGAGCTGTGCTTAGAGCAGCCAACAGCAATTAAACACAGCTCAAGAACAAGAGACATGTCCTTTAGGGCAGGAGAGTGCTGCTGGCATCCCTAGGTAGGGAGCAGGGGATGCTAGGACTGCAGAGGTGGCTGGGCCCGCCACTGCCGGCCGCCTCCCGGCCAGCTCCCACGCCCTCCGCAGCAGCGCAGCCACAACTCCCCGCGCCTCAGGGCCACGGTGCCCCCACAAAACAGGAATTTTATGGTCTGAGCCATTGCCATCACATCACACTTTGGAAACCCTTTCTTTATTGCCCCAGCCTTCTATAATTATTAAAAAGTCTTCTCAAGTGAATTTAGAGCCCATGAGAGATGCCAGGCTCACAGCCCTGGAGATTCCTTCTCCTTGCCTACAGCTCAGCTTGTCACCCTTCCTCCCTGCCCCCTTCTCCCTGCGGCACCTCCCATGTGTTTTAGCAGGTTCTTGAAGGAAGAGCCTCTTGGAGACAAAAGGAAGACTACTGCCCTGAGATCCTCAGTGCTGCTGCTACTGAGATGCTCAGCTCCAGAGCTCCAAGTGCAGCAGCTGTCTTTACAAGATAGGCACTTGTGCAGCAGAACTTACTGCTGGCGGTCCCCTGCACACTGGGCTGGGGAGCACATCATACAAAGGCATGGCTGTCTGCAGGACTGGTGTCCAAGAGAAGGGCACTTCATGGAGAGACTTCTCATCATCCATGAGAGTCTTCTCACCCCAAATCGACCCATGGCATTCCCTGGAATTCCATGGAATTCCCTGGCAGCATTTTCTGTGACAATACTGTAACCCTCAAATAGTAAAGAATCACAATCAAATACTTAGAAATGATTGAAAGCATGGGAGGGAGTGGAACAATTGTTTCAACTTCAAAGAGGAAGAATGAATATCTCAAAGATCAGAGTGTCCATGTACTTCTGACCACCATCCTGCCACTGTTGTGCACAGCTACTTGCACATGCATGTGATCCCATGTCTCTGAGCTTTAGAGAACCTACTCACCATGAGGCCAAGTCAAAGTGTGCAGCCTTAGCTGTGCAAGAGTGTCCTCATAAACAGGGTCCTACCAGGCTATCCAAACGGCACCGTGCACGGGAACTGAAAAGCCTGTTCCTGCTCCGGCTTTGTGGATGCCTCGCAGGGCTCTCGTGGCCTTACTAGCAGCAGCAGGGAGATGGAGCTACAAACTCTGCAAGGGAGATAAATACGCAGCTTCGGAGGGTTTATTCAGCTCCCTCATCCTGCAGTCACTATCCTTGTCCCCTGCTGCCACCCTGCGGCAGTTGGAAGTTCAAGGGACAACTTTTCTCTGCACTACTATCTCCTTCATCCTATCTTCACTCAACCATGAGGGATCCTTTCCTAATGACAGGCTAAGAAAGGAGCTCACGTAGCGTTAATGAGAAAAGAAATGAAACCCTGTCAGCTCAACCCTCAGCTCTGAATTTCACCCTTCAAACCCATGGGTAAGTCTGTTTTAGTTTTGCACGAGCAGCAAACGAATCTGAAAGGTTCTTCAGTTACTACTGCTGCTGTGAAAATAGAGCAGTCATTGCATTTCAACCAGAGCAAGTATCTCAAAGGTTCAAAGGCAGATGCACAAATAAAAGTCATGGTGTGAAAAAGCAAAAATATGTTGTTGAACAGTGGCACTTACCTTATTTCTTAATTTAGATATTGAAAACCGAGTCAGACTCAGCAGAGAATGCTACAGTCCTCTGTCTAATTTACAAAATAAGAGAAAAGGGGTCCTGGCCTCTTCAGCTTGTCTGGCTGTTATCTTTTAGTCCTTCCCACTCAGCCAGCCACAGGCTGTGTGGTCTCTTTGCTCTGTAGCTGATAGCACCCTTAACCTTATAGTTCAGAGCATGTTCCCTGTCTGTTTGTCCTGAAAGCACCTTAGGCTACTAAACACTGAATAACATTCACATTAATAAGCACTGAATTAATTTTCTTTGTGCTCCGTGTCAATTCTTTACCCAGTGCCCAAGAGGCTGAGTGCACCCCTGAATCTCCCACCCACGTTTCAGTCCAAATGTCTTCAGCCGGCACCAAGAGAATTTTTTTGCCAGCTCAGGAAAGTGTTGGAGCAATTTTGAAAGTAGGATGCGAAGAGCAGGCTTAGCTGGTGATTAGCAAGGCCTTCATAGCAACCCAGGAACTTCCTTGTTAATTTTACACTGCACACGTGGACCCTAATAATGCAAAGCCAGCTAAGGTATGCGAGGAAGCACATTTATTTTCTTCAACCTTAAAAAAAATCCCTTCAGATGTGGGTGACAGGGAAAGGTACCCCCTTAAAGCCACTCTCAGAGCAGTCAGAGCAAAGGTGCTGGTGCCTGCTCTTTGAGTTTCTTTTACAGGTATCCTGACAGATGACAGCTGGGAAGAGCTCATAGTCCTTATAAAACACAGCATCTGTTTTCCTAAGGTCCAGCCTTTATCCTCTCAAAAGAGCAGCAGTTTTTCCCCCAGCTTAACTGTTGTCTCAGCAGACACAAGCTTCCCAAAACTCTGTAGTTCATACAGATGTGCAGGGGTGACTAACCTTAGCTCGTTGGGGATCACCAGCAGCAGAGTTGAGCATGGAGCTCAGATTCCAGAATGTGTCCCAGAAAAGCACATTAAAAGCTCAGGCAGTGAGGCTCTGCTCTGTTTTGTCCTGTCCCTGCCGTACTAGTAGCACTGAAGTTCATTAGGATATGTGTAGAACACCTATCCCTCCCCCTGCCTGAATCCCCTCAAGGAGCCACATCTTTCATGGAACTGTCTTATCCAGCCCTTCTCTTAGGGAAGAGGATTTATAGTTGTGTTACCAGGCTTATTCTTTTATCAAGCTAAACACTTTTTTGGCAAAACTATTTTTAGCTGTGGTAAACACATAAATTAACTTAGCAGGTGAATTTAGCAACATTTTTATAGGTGAATTTAGCGAAATTAATTTGAGGCAGGTTCAAGTTTTGTGAGGCCGTGCTGCTGTCAGGTGCCATGGAGACAGATAAAGTAAACATACCTGTTAAAACACCAGGCCCATGGCCCATCGTCTTCCCCCATCCTGCATGCCAGAGAGATCTTCTGAAACTGTTTTCTGTGTGAAGACAAACCTCAATATTCAGTCTGGATGGCTGCTAATGTTGTGGAAACTTGTGTTTACACCTTGCAGGGTTCAGATCCACCAGTATGACATGTAAATGCCTTTCTAGAGTAAGGATTTCAAATTTTTATTCTGCCATATGTGCCAGGGAAAAGTCCACTGCAAGCATCTCAAGTATAAACTGAAAACATGCATTCCCTTCCTGCTTTCGCCTCCACTTGGTACCATTTCCTGGTTTCTCACAGTTCGCTCCATTTTTTTGCTGTTCTTCTGTTTCCAAAAATGTCTTTGAAAATAAACTGAGAGGACAAACAACGACAAGATTCCCACTAACAAGGGTAATGTGAAATGACACTTTTGGCTACTGGCAGTGAAAAGCCCTTGATCTCTAGGAGAAACTGGATTACAAAGGCATGTTTTCCATAAGGACTGCTAGGCTTACTCCAGTTTTATTCCTAAACTAGGGCAACACACAAAAAGCAACCTCACTCCTGCATCATGAGAAGGCCCATTTGACTCACTGACCTCCTCTGTTCTTGCAGGTACTGCTGGGTCCTGGAGGCATCAGCACTGAAGGCACAAGGGGATGTACGGATGTGTATGGGCTCAGCTGGATCAGGCATAAGGAGTATTCTGTATCTGAATATTGCACAACCTTTCCCAGTTTCTTAGCTTTAGTTTTAAGCACTGAAAAGTCATATTCCTGCTTCACACATACTGGAAGCAGTCAAGAGCACCTGTGGGGCTCTCATTCTCTGGCAGAAGGTGAGTTAGTCTCACAGCCAGGATCAGACCTTCTCAGAGGTGGTTCCCTTCCAACACTCCTCTGATTGATTTTACAGAGCACACTTTTGTGATCTTTCAGCTCCATGAAGCCTGTGTGCTCCAAATGCAACCTGAACAGGGCACAGGGGCTCATTGTGTGCTGGGTACACAAAGGAAACTTTACTCCTGCATCTTTGGGATGGGGAGGAGAAAGAAGGAGAGTGGAGCAGAAATAACTAGGAAGGAAGGGAATGTGCCTGCTAAAGCCAGTCGTTATACACTGGCTAAATAGCATTTCTTTAATTGCCATAGCTCCAGGGGCTAAGGCAGCAGGCACATGTTTTTATAAGCTGAATCATACATTAATGAAAATCCCAGGGCATTCCTATAAGAGCAGAGGCATTAGTGGTAGCTGGGACGCTGGCCAAATTCCAGTGAAGGTAACTACATTCCATCTCCCTATGGTCTCCCCACCACTTCGATGAATGCGGGCGATTGTTTCAGCTCCAAGTTGCTCCGCAGTGTCCCTGAGATCAGCTGCCATACCCGCAGCATCTTCTTTGGATGCTTGGATCAGTCTCACTTAAGGAATCATTGCAGAATTTAAAAATAGGTCTTGTGAATTATGAAAATGTCCCTGTTGACAAACAAATCTGCAACAACAGCTTTGAGTCAAGCTGCAGAAAACTCGTAAGATTGCGTAAAAGTTCTAAGAGGAAAGAACAAAAAGTACCCTCAAAACCTCAAGGCAGAAATCTTGTGTTGGGCACTGCTTGAGCTGTTTGGAATTAGTTTAACTACTCTGCTTCTGGGGACTTGATCAAGCATTGTTAAATTCCATATATGCCTTTTCTATGTCATGGGGTTTGGATAAAGCCTATGCAGAAGTATTTTTCAGAGGGGAAAGTCCTCGCACTGTAAGAGGACTTGGAATCAGTATTTCACTCTGCGATGACTAAAGACAACCAGTGGCAACCCTTCCTCAAGGCTTCCAAATCCAAAGCAAAACCACACTTTGAACCCTGAAATTTGCAGCCTCCTCTCTCTAACAGCCCAATCTACTCGTTCCAAAAGCAACCTCTGGCTGTGCGAGGTCTGGCCTAATTCAAGAGGCAGTGAGCAGTGATTCATAAGACGAACTGTTGCCGTCAGCTGTGCCACTGACCCTGTGCATGAAAAACTGCCAGAACCTAAATTGCAGTTTAAATCTCAGGCAAGATTTTTCCCAGCTTTCTTGACATCAAGCACCACCACAGCCTTTCCATGGGTCCTCCACCAGCACTACCTGGAGAACAAGGCACTGCCCTGAGTAGGAGCAGCAAGGCCTGCGATGTGATGCTGGACCCACACCCACAAGGCTGACCACAAGGTATCTCCTGGAGAGGATAATTTTCAAAGATATCCCCATCTTTAACCTAGGAAGTTAAGACCAGGCACTGTCTAGCCTTCATCAAAGCAGGTTGTGCTGAACATGTGGAAAGCCTGGATGAGCTTTAAAGACTTCAGATCATGTTCAAAGGGCCTGAGCAGGAGAAGAGCAAAACGACAGGGAAATGGGAAAACAAACCTTTGGGCTGCAAGTCTAACTTTCCAGCTGGCCCAGTGGAGACTTCACTGAATGCTAACATCGAACTGCTGATGTTTACTCCCACCTTTGTCAACATAATAATTAAAAATATACGGTGCTGGCCCTGTGGAAAGCTGCCCAGAGCAACAGTTAACAGTAAAAATCCCAGCATCTGTTCCTCAAGATGAATTAGGACCAGAGCCAGCTGACCCTCTTTGTGTTGAATCTCCCCTTTGCTGACAGACAGTCCCCCAGATTTGAACAGAGGCTTTGCAGTTTGATTCTCTCCTGCATTTTGGCCTTTACTGGGGCAAGGACTAAGGCCTTAATCATATGGAGAGCCGAAATACAGAGTTTCTCACTATGTATGAAAACAGCACAGTGATGGTGGCAGGCTCCTGATCATTACTGTTGGCACAAGAGTGGTTCCTAGAGATTCTACCACACAGCTTTGTGGGCTGTATGCCTGGGCAGAATAAGGTCTTTTGCCATGCTTTAATGCATAGAAGTGTTTTAAGTCTTCTCCTTCTCCCTCCACTCCAAATAGCGGCAAGGATAACCTTGGTACAAGGACAGCTGTATGTGGCATCAGCATCTGTCCGTGGCTTGCTTTGGCTGTGACTGCAAATGCTCTCCTCTCCCCACACAAATGTACACCTCCTACTAGGCTGTGGGAGTTTGCACACTTCACAGCATCAGCTATCCAGTCCCATACTGGAGATCTCTTTTGTCACTTCCATCTCCATGGGCTACAAGGGATTTAAGTCTTGGAGACTTCTACAATTCAGGTAGGCTCTGACAGCTGAAAATGTGTTAAAAGCAACACAGTTATTTCTGTTGAGCTTCAAACAAATAAATACCACACATACTGGCAAACCAAGAGTATAATCCAGCTGTTAAAACCTTCAGTGACCTTCTTTAGCCCAGCCCCCTGAAGACATAACTTTTGTAAGGAACTGAATCATCTGGAGGGTAACACTATGGAATCAGTATCACATGAGCTCCATTGCAGAGCAAACAGCATTACTTCAGCATCTGCTTTTCTCTTCCGCCCCTTCGCTTAAATGGTATATTCTTTGTGATCAGGATTGTCTCTTGTTGTATGTTTCAGTTATACGTAGAGTGAGATGCTCCTGAGAGCAAGTGATGCTGCCTTCTGTTCTCCTGAGAGCAAACACCCTCTTCACGCCGCACGCACCCACCCTGACACCTCACTGAGTTTTAGAGATTAAATGTGAGTGTGCAATAAAATTTTTTTCGAGCGTTTCTGATTTCACCTCTCAAACAGATTAACAGTTTTATTCTTTATCTTACCTTCCCTTCTCTGCAAGATACTGAGAGCAGACATCATCAGTCCCAACATAGCTAGAGGGATGGTGGGAAGCCAGAAAAGAATCTTATTTAGTTTCTACAAACAAATATCTTACAACAGGATTTGTCAGGAAAAGTCCAACAGTACCTGGCAGTGCCCAGCACTGAATCCTGGTGCTGAATTCTCACATCTAATCACCTCCCTGCCCAGAAGTATGAGTAAGGTGAGTGCTGAGCAACTCTGAAAATCTTGCAAGCATGAGTCACCTGCGAGTACAGATCACTTGAAAATTTGTCCACGGAAAGTCTTTGAAGTATTGCTTTTGTAAGATTTTAAGTTCTGTGACCCTGAGAAAGTAGTTGTAGGCTTATTCCATTTGCTCTGGGAGCTTGTAACAACTTTTGCAAGGATGTAAATGTCCCCTACAATTTTCCTGCAGTTTGTTAGTCATGTCTGTAAACCCCATAAAACCCCATGAGATAGATTTCTAGATTGTTGCCAGAAAAAGTGGTTGCGAACATTCAGTGTAATAACATAGGTTCATAATAAATTAATTCCTGCAGAAACCAAGCTGGAAACTTTTTTTTTTTTGGGGGGGGGAAAGAAATTAAATTAAAATCAAATCTTCAGTTTAAAATTTCCCAGGATCAAGAAGCTGCTGTGGTAGATACTTGGAAAATTGTTCCACCGATAAATGGCCCTTCACAAATAAAAAGCAACTCCTTGTTTCTCATCACATCTTTTAGCTTCAGCATCCAACCACTGGTGATGCATTTTTTGTAATTAAACTGAAAACACAATTTAAAACATAAAGTATCAGGATTGGCAGCATCTCACTGAAGTTCTCCACAAAATGTCTCCTAGTCAGTTAATCTAATGAACTTCCACATATAATGAACATTTTCTGAGCATTGTCCCGAGTCATTAAACCTGGCATGTCCTCCTAAAGTACAAGGAGTAAAACGCAGATGTCACGACCAAGCTATGAGCTGACCGGATTCTGCTCTGTGTGCTCTACCAGCAGAATTATTTTTCAGCCGACTGAGTTTCAGATGTGAATTAAAGTGATTAATAAGTGAAAAGGCTCTTACCATCCATTCCTGTGCTCAGTCCCTAAACAATTTTGCCCTGACACTTGCCAATAAAGCTGTAACAGCTCATAATACATGCTTCATCACTTACTGAGATGCATGAGCAAAACTCCTAATTTGCGTAAGAAGGGGAAAACCCATTTCTTTGCCAAAGTATGGGTTCGGGGAAGGAGAAAACACCTTGGGACTAACAAGCAGTTGTTAACCTACCGTGAGCAGAAAATAAAAGGCATACTGCTCTTTCGTAGCTGCTATTTTCACTGAATGGTCTCCGTGTCGGATTTGTTCCCTTTGAGCTAGAGCAAGTCGGTTCCAATGCCAGCTTGGCGTGTCTGAAACGCTAATTATTTTGTTTCCATTTCACACATCATCATCACAATAACATTTCTGGAACTGGAAGACAAATGCCAGTTTGACTGATAAGGCAGACTGAAATACAGCCAGATAACCTGCAGGTTTATTACAACTTCAGATAAAGATTTTCCCTGCCCCCTCCAAAGAATTGAGAATCTGGCAAAACTGCTTTGGTTTAAAACTATTATTTAGAACAAGGGCTTTTTGCCCAAATGCTCACAGTATCTTTAGGTGTTTGCTGTCTTTTGAGATGCTCCAAGTATCTCATCTTCTTATAGTCTCATAAACACTTCTTTCATTCAGGAAGTACAGAGAAGAGATCAATGCAGAGCAGTATAAAAGCCCAGGTCCCCAGATGCATGCAGGTGAGGTCAGTCTGGAGTTAGGCACCAAAATACTACATGTATATATAATTCCTTGCAGGTTTTCAAGTCCTATGAGAACAGAATACATTTCTAAAAATCAGAATTTGACTATCTGGTGGACAAGGAAGACATAAATGCATCTGGATCGCTTAATGTGACAGGAAGATACATTCAAACCACTAAACACAACATTTTCATTATCAGCCCAAAAACACAGACCACATTTTACAAGCTAGTGGTTCCTGTATTGTCTAGCTCCATTACCTCAGCAGAAGGTTTAGAAGTTGGCCATAAGATTCACCATATTCAGATCTTCACTGGGTTCAGGGGACTAGAGCCATGTAGCATAGAGTCAAGCTCCCCAGGTCTCATTATTCGGACTCCAAACGCGTTGGAGTTACGTTGGTTCCTTTAGGCCAGAAACTTATCTGTATAAGACCACATGGTTCCTTTTCTTGGCATGTATGAACCTCACACATAAAAAGAAACCACAAGTACTTTCAGCAGATTAGGTTTTTCCATGCCCACAGAGATGGAAGACTATGCCAGAGCAGCAAACTTCACAGCAGCATTTTACATCCTTTCTAGCTTGCAATCAGCAAAGAAGAAATTCGATACCAGCCAAGTCGCTCCAAAACTGAGAAGAATAACAGAAAGAGAGCTTGCCAGTGCCAGTGACCTTAGTTACCCAGCAAACCACCTCCTTCTCTCAGCAGAAGACACAAGCTCCCACTGCTTCACTCTCCCACCCTTACTCTCTGAGCACCATGAGATCGTGACTTACAAACACCTTTTGTGGAACCTGGATTCTGTTTCTCCCAGATGCTATTTACTCAGTGGCTTTCACAAATGCTCGAAGACAAAGATGAAGCACTAAGGAACATCCTGCGATTGCCATTTCCCCCCCTTGCCCCCCCCCGCCCCCGGCTCACCCTCATGCCTGACTATCTGCCCTCTGCTTTCTTTCTGCTGAATTTGTATCCTGTAAGCCAGCTTTCTAACAAAAAATTTAACAGAGAACCCTGCTCTGGTCTTGCTGGTACCCTTCCTCAGAGGAGGGCAAGGCAGCAAAATCCCACTACAACTATAGCAAATGAATTTTCCAAAAGACCTAGTCTGAAAGATAGCTGGAAAATTATTTTCTCTCTAAATTCTGCTGAACATTGCCTGAGCTTTATGCCTAACCCTGCCTACCTGAATTCCTGAGTCTCGCCTTTGTGGGAGAGCAATATGCCTAGAGTAATTAGTTTTGTACCTTAGGGACACAATATTCACTCCAGTGAAAGAAAGAGTGAAAGGAAAACACAGGCCAATTTCTCTGCCGAGATCCTGGTGTCATTCCAATATGCTCAATGTGTTGATTTACATCAGCTAAAGCACTGGCCTCTGGAAATCATTCCTACATGCATTATATGTGATGAATTTGATAAATCAATATATTTTTCTTCAGAAATCAAAGGAAAGGTCCATCATAAAATTTTATTTCTGTAAATGAAACAAATTCTACTTTATTCACACACACTTCTTTCTCTTTTTTCTTTTTTTTCCCCAGACAGCACAATCCAGTGAGCATGCCTTTCCAGCAGCTGTGAACCAGTCCAGCCCAGCAGACAGCAGTAGTCCATAACGTTGCATTTCCAGTCCTAATCACTTTGCTTGAGATCCTATCTACCCATTCAGGTCTCAGCCATTGTCTTCACTTTGGGAAAGAGAAGTCTCACATGCTGAAATAAACTCAGACGCACTCTTTTTAACTCAAAGTGGGAGTATGGTCATTTAAATCCCCTCCTAGAGTGAGACAGACCTTTTCCCAAGGTCTGGCATCTCTATCCTACGAAAGATCTCCTCTTTGTAGCTCAGGCACAGCTCGCACTTCTCTTTCTCCCACCAGGAGCTAATTCAAAGCCCAGCTGTGGCCTGGAAAAGGCAGGAGGTGTGCAGCAAAGGTGTTTGGGACAGGAAAGAGTTTATTTCCATTGCTGCTGGGAGAGATGCATCTCAGATGAAAAATTGCTGTCTTTGGGTGCCACAAGTGCAGATTTGGGATACTGGCCAACTCCCAAGGGCTGTCCTTGGATGACTTTGCCGTCGTTTCTCAGTTCCTCCTGGTAGATTATAATGCACATCAAGCACACTTAAATAGCTAGAACCAAATTCTGCTTCTGTTACATCAGTGTGCAGCAGAAGTACTACTGACATTTCACTGACCCCAGTTTTACCACAGGACAATTTCAAGAGTAGATTTCCATCCTGAGGGTTCATCATGCTCCTCTCAATTGCTCTCAGCAGTCTGACTTTTAAAGCCTTTTTTGTGCAACGCTCCAAAAAGCCCTCTGTGTCCATTTTAGTCTCACGACCCATCAGCTACAACTATTACTTTGTCACCTGTTACCACTGAAAATGGCTGCTCTTGTTACACAACTCCCATGAGTCAACTTCCTCTAGGATTTCTTATGTTTCTAACCAGCATAGTATCTATTGTGTGAAGTCTCAGATGAACCATAAGTGTGGAAAGTGGAAGATTACTTATGAGAAGAATTTTTCCGTGTTCCCTCATCTGTTTGAAACCAACAGAGATTTTATTGCTGTGTTGGGAAGTAAACACTAGCAAAGATGTTTTTCTTTTAAAAACAGTGAACTTCAGGCTGTTCTCTTTTTAATGAGTATCTTATCAGAATCAGCATGTGTTTAGAAAAAGTTCTCACTATTAACATGTCACCAGTTGGACTTAATCACTTCAGTCACATAAGCATCTGAAAAAATTGATGGGCAGTCTTTAAAGCAAAGGAGATGAGGACAGGATTTTCAGGACCACTTAGTGTCCAGGGAGATTTCCCAGCTCCTTAGCTGGAAGACGGAGTACTCTTAAAGAAATCTGACTTTTTCACCCAAGTTCCCTGATGGCTACTGCTCTTATCACCACCAGTGGTGTCTTCCTACCCAGAGGGGTTACTGTGGCTCTTCGCCCATCAACACTGTGGTGGAGAGAGGCAGAGAAAGAGATCACAGTGAGGTTACTCCACTATCATGTCCATCATCCCCAGGACTGGCGAGGGGACCTCCACAGGAGAAAAGAAGTTCCTGCTGCCAAAGCTAAAAAGCTGAAGGCTGTGAAGAAAGGGATAAGGCCAAGAACGAGACACTGTGTGCTCAATATGAGTGCTTAAGCCCATCTCACAGCTCCAGCTGCCAAAACCTTATTTCAACTATTCCAAATAACTTCTGGGATTTGTCTCTAAATCTAGGGGTAGCACTAATCCAAGGAAAGAGGTTTTGGTAGCATAAGGCCTTGTCAGTAGAGCAGCTTGTGAGAGCAAAGCAGCTTTTCTAAAAGCTGGTGTGTATACACCAGTTTAGCACTTGTGTGCCAGTATAAGCCATTGACTTTGCACTGGGTTCACCCGTGTAGGTGCCGTTTGCACTGGTGCCACAGGTACGTGTTAAGAGTGACAGGCCACGCCTGGCCAAACAGGCCTGTAGCTTATCCAGGGCTGAGACCAAAGGTTAGACAACTGACACTCTGTCATGTGTTCCGCCGTTCTTTGCTCAGTTTTGCATGAGCCACACATCAGCTGCTTAGCTCTGTCTCTGGCTGCACTGTGCACTGTGTGTTCGGCACCTGGAATGCAGTTGGGGCTGGACCAGAGGATCTCCAGAGGTCACTTCCAACCTCTACTGTTTTGCGATTCTGTGATCTAACCACAGGTTGCTGGTTTATATCAGCCTGATGGAGCGTGCCACAGAAGCGGGAGCGACCTGGGTGCCAGTGCTCAACACAACCCTTTAGGAGCCCACAGCAATGACAGCTGGAAGGCCATGAGAGTTGGTCTTTCTGCCCAACCTCGTTCCCAGTCCAATACCGAGATGTCTGCAAGTGCTGGCACACGAGTTATTGCCCTCGAGGTCTGCCTAACTCCACGGGGCTCGCTCGTGAGGAGCAGTGGCACCGGAGCGACTCGGCCAGCGCCGAGGTTAGCCGAGGACAGCTGTCGTAGGCAGGCTGCTGGCTTGCTCCGCGCCGGCCTCGTGCCTCTCCTGCCCACGTGGAACATGGGAACAGCCAGACCGGTACTTGAGTGGAGGACGGGAGCACAAGCCAGAGCTCTCTGGGATCCGTGCGTGTGTGTGTTAATGAGGCCCGGAGGTGATGCCAGCCAGCTATCTCAAAGTGGAGTTTGCACATGAGTGCACCAAGAATGCACCGGCTATTCAACGTTAATAAGTTTTTATAAGCACACGTTTCTGACCATGTCAAATTTTGTACCCGTTCAGCTGCTAAAATCCATGGAATTTGACACTGGGGAAACAATCACGTTTGAGAAGAGCTTGTACAAAAGGGAACTCACATTGCTTCCCAGCTAGAGCCTGAGCAGTTGATTGGCTTTTCTAACACAATATCACATTTATTCCTTAAGCAAGATTAAAATTTTAGAAGAAAGATTAGTCAGCAAGATTAGAATAGAAAACATTCTTAGAGAGTTATGTTAACCATAAAGAACCATCTGCTCTCCACAATTGCAAAAGATTTTTCTTCCACAGCTTTGGATGATAGAGTTCTACAAACATACAAACGGGACCTAGTCCGTTCTCAGCTCAGAAATCCCATTATTTTACTCTAACATTACTTGTGTGGGTAAAGTAAAATGTGCTTAAGGGTATGAATAAGATGAATAAAGAGAAAATAATTATGTCCCTAGAGATCTTGATGCCCAAATATCCAGACAACACCAGCAGATGCTGATGTGCGCAAGGGGCGCACACGCTGGAATGAGGGAAAAGTGATATCTTCTCCATTAGAAAAAAACGCTGGAATCTAAACCACTCCTGCTATAGAAAATCACTGTTGAGAGAGTCTCAGTAAGGATTGAGGAGGGACAATACAAAGAAATGGGGCCTGGGAATGAAGAGAGAATAGGGATCAGGATGATGCTAAAGAAGAAGAGAGAACAAAAACCAAAACTGCTTGGACTTTGATCTCACTTAGGTGGGAGGAAGAGGCTGTGCCAGGCCTGAGCTGGTGTAAACCGTTGGCACTTCATGGATGTCAGGAGGATCACACTCAAGTGTACCACCTCTTCCTACCTTTTAAGACCATCTTACAATTCATGTTGCCTCTAAGCACTGTCTGCTCCTTAGTCTAAACAGAAATGCTGCAGGGGTTAAGTAGTTCCCTAGTTTGGGTCATGTCCTCATTGCACCAGCATGAGAAAAAAACTCTTAAGATGGACTCTTTTTTGTCCACATTGCCTTCCTGAATGAAGTATTGAAGTACAGGAGATGAATACACTGAAATCTCATTTCCCACACTGCTAGTATGATATCAGTTTACCACAATAACCGCTCTCTGGAAAAATAAACATTTAGCTCAGAAGGCGGCAAACTACAAAATACAAAGAGATGAAATATGAAGGAAATTGTGAGCAGTCACTTGAGCTTGTACAGTAGCACTTAACTTTCTCACCCCACGGGCTCAAGTGAGGTGAACAGAGTTACTGAAACTCATTAACCATGAATCCATTGTTCATTTTAAGCTTTTTCTATGGGGTGATCGATACTTCAAAAACTGCGTGGGAACCGAAAGGAGATTAGGAACAAATAATAAAAGTAAAACCAGATTACAGACCTGATCCTTTCTCCACTGTGGTTTTGTGCAGTTTAATTCCTGGGCGGTGAGGAAAACAGTACAGTTCAAGAGAAGAGGCCCTGAAGAAGGACCACGGAGCTTCTGCTCACAATCTGATCCCACCTCTGTTCCCTACTCCCACCATCTTTTGCCTCACTTTTCATTTGGGGCTGGAAGAGATTCAGCAGAGGGTTTTGAGGCAGAGACTGTTGAAGGTAAAATAAAATTTCCAACTCTGCCATAACAAACTTTCTCTCTGTACCAATGGTTTTTTATAGCGCCCACAGCAGCAAGGTGGGGTTCTTCAATAACCTGTGGTTTACAGAGTGACATTTTTTGCAAGGCAAAAGACTCCTATATACAGGATGAAACAGAGTAACAATGCAAATTGGTGGAAGTCATTGCATACCCCTACAAAAGATAAGTTTTGAAGCATCACAATTGCATTAGAAATATGAAATGCACTGGAATAACAACCAGGGATATTACCATGTCCGTTCCTTCATCAAAATTATACCTAGTTATCTAAATTTTCCTAGGAACTTAATATAGCCTTTATACTATTAAGAAAAGGTCTTAAAGGAAGATTCTGACAAGTTTCACTCTATTTCACCTGAAGACAAAAGGTCAAAATAAGCCACAAAGGTAAGAAGGAATGCAATTCATAAATGGTATGAGGTCTAAATTGCTTCACATTCAAGCAGAGCTTTATTTTGAAAGACATATTTTGACAAGAGTGGGGAATCATTATTTAGCTATAGTGGGGTTCTGAGTGGCGAGAACAAGGCTGCTTCCACAGGCAGGTTAAATGCAGTACATGGTGTTGATCCCTAAAAGGCAGGGAATGACAGAATCATTTAAAAGGGTTGAAACTTACAACTCTGACATTTTAAAAGCAGAATATTTTGAGGTTGTTTTCAGTTACTATTACCCTTTCAAAGTTTATTTTAACAGGGTTGAGCAAAACTTTTCGGCTCAACACAAACCTCTTGCTTTTTTCTATTCTTTTTGCCTTTCTGTAGCTGCAGTTTTGCATCGGGGTCCACAAGAACTAGTCTCCTTCTGCAGGCCACCAAGCCAAGAATATTTCACAGTTCTATGTTCTTTTAGCTTTACATGTATTAAAAATTGGTTTTCACGTTGTGGTCAACATGCTGCAACTAAATAAAACCTGTAAATACAAGCAAACAACCAAACTCCTGATACTGCCTGCTCCTCCTACACTCCCTCCCCCTCCCCCCCGACACAGCAACACACATCTATAGAGAGACAAAAAGACACAAGGAAAAGTCCCCAGGTCTATGGAATTCTTGGCCAATGGAATTCTTCCTCTGGTTTCCTCCTGACCAGCATCTTTGGGTTTCCAGCGTTTTTCTTCCTGGCTACTGCTGGTTTTGGCAAGAGCAGTAATACCACTAAGAATTTACAGACCCTCTGTGCTACTCCAAAACCAAGTTAGCTAACTTAAACCAGAAAAAAAACCAACACCTCCTTGCCTGAGGGACAGAGGAAACCACAGAGCACAATACAACCCAGTAGGGAGTACTTCTGACCATGATTAATATTACCTTGAGCAGTGCAACATAATCTTTGTAGATCTTTGTGGATGTTTGGAAGAGCTCCTTTTGCTACTCTCCCAGGCCATATTTTGCAGTGACAACCTTATTACATAAGAGAAGCATTAACAGATTCAGAGTAAAATAAGAAAAGATGTATTATCCTAAAGATTTGGAGAAGGGGAGGGGTGAAGTTAAGAAAGGCACACATGGTTTTCCTTTCATTCCATGTGATTATGTTGTGATAATGCCCTCTACAGACCTGTCCATCACTGGTGGACTCAGGTCAGAGAAGCTCTCTGACCCGACCAGCTGGGTGACACAAGCCAAACAATGACAGATTCAGCTTCAGTTGATCTTGCCAGAAGGAACTCAGACTTGCCTGTTGAGCAGCTATGAGACAACCACATTTTCCTTTTGTCCAACTTCTCCTTCTCTTTTTTTTTCCTTTCCTGCTTTTTGTTTGTTTGTTTGTTTGTTTGTTGCTTGGGGGTTTTTTTAGGGTGTTTTGGGTTTTTTTTGATAGGGAGTTTGCAGGGGTATATGGAGAGTTTGGAAAGGCACAGGCTCTCACGTGCACAGAGGTGTCTTTCCAACTTTGGCTTCCTTACCTAACTCCCACATCACCAACTCAGAGAATGTGTTTTCATTCATACTCTGAACTAGTTTGTTAGGAAATACTTTCAACTCTGGCGCAATAACCTGGCCTTGCAGGTTTCTAGGTATTGCTCCTGAAGATGGCCAATGATATCCCATAGTTGTAGGGAGCCTCAGATTCAATTGCCAATGGAGTCACTTGTGCCCTTGAGGTCACTTGTGAATGCCATGGCCACAGGTATGATGAAAGACAACACTTTGATTGGAAATGGCAGGTATTACCACCATTTTCAAATTACCTTGCAGAAAAGCAGGCTTGCTTCTGAGTGCTGAAAACTCAGCAACTAACCAAAGATGTTTGACCAAGTATTCTGCCTGGACTCCAGCTGGTCACCAGAACCACAAGGGCAGACTACAAGCCCCTGTGAATTATAAAGAGGGCTTCAAACGGAGATGACTGGATGTGTGGATCAGACCTTTTAACTAGCACCAGCCATGTGCTGTCACCATCAAGCTGTCATAAACTTATTATACAAGCACTGAATTTTTGTATTTACTCCTTTCGCTTGAACTCTCACATCCCTTTTTCTATAGTGCTATATACATATCAATACAATAATTTCACTGCAGGCACTGCCATCTGCTACCAGAGCATCTCACAACATCTACCCACAACCCCTTAGCTGCTCTAGAGCAAGAAAAAATTAAGACAACAATGGTAGTGCTGTTGTGCAATTTATCCCAAGCAGAATTTGGCTCATGTGATCACATTTTTTTCCTAGTGAAATAACGCCACTGACTGACCTTCTATAATATCTCATCACCAAGGCCAGAATGCCTCACAGAGCAGCGCTATCGCACCCTCTCCACCCCAAACTCTGATGGGTCATGATTCAGCACTGACAGACAGGGAGCAGAGCTAGGGACTGAACTGCTTCTCTGTCATTTCTCATCACATTTCAAAGCCTTCCATCCAGAGAGTAACAGAGTCCAACTTGTTCAGCTGACAAGAACACAGCCTGAGAATAATAAAACATATAGAACAATAGATGCTCACCCTGGTTCCCTTTGGCTCCAACCAGCAGAGGAACCTTTTGTTTTAGCAGCTCATGAGATACACAAGAAGTTGTAGAGACACAGACCTACTCAAGCACACTTAGTTTTGTTTCTGCTTACTCCTTTCCACTAACCTCCAGCTTCTATTGACGTGCTAGTGACTCCCTCTCTATCAATCTCCATTAAACACTGATCTCAGCCATAGAAAGATTATGTCATTGGGAGACAGGGAAACCTCTAATGCAGTTTGTTATTACCATCTGATGATTGATTAAATAACAGAGAGGCAGAAGGAAAGCACAGATGAAGGTTCTTCCCAGACATTTTTCTGTACACACCAGTTTCTTAGAAAACCATTACATGTACAAGTTTCTCAACTGATACAGTCTCCCCACAGCCTTGCTGCATTTCAACACTGGCCACAGGGAAACAGAGACTGAAGCACTTCCAGTTCTTGTGGTTGATCTTACTGTTCGCCTTTTTACCTTTCTCCTAAAGGACTGGACTGTATCTTAGTCTTAATGTAGGTCACGAAGAGAAGTCTAACTGCAGTTAACTCCCTGGCTTTACTGAAAACAATGTAGAAAACCAAAGTTATGATATGCCCAGGAAGAGTGATTTTTAGATCTACCCCCTGGTGAACAGGTGAGGACATAGGTGCTGTCTAGTAGGCCAACACCGGTTGCTAAATTAGAATGCATGGGTCCCTGGGCCAAACTCAGCTTGACATGGACTAAAGCAGGAGTGGGAAGAGGGCCTTGGGCTTTGCACTTCTGGGCAAGAATAGGCAGTGACACACCCTCACCTGCTGTTTGTGTCTCTTTCTGGGCTGATAAAAAGGGGAAGCTGCCCCTGATGAAGCTGTGATGGAACCCCAATCCTCTACAACAACAGCCCAGTGCTAAGAAATGTCCGCAGGTCCGAGCATGAGAGAAAGCGAGGACCCCTTCTAAGGGCATTTGTTTCTGCATCAGTCTTATGTTGGGTCTTTCCCCCTTGCCCACCTCCTTTGCCACTTGGTTATTCCAGCATCGGTTTGCAGGGGCTGTTTGCAGAGACAGGACAATAGCAGAGGTCTGCTTGGAAAGCCAGCAGAAGCCTCTTAGCTTGCAATCAGAAATGTGCAGAATCCCAAAAGAACAAAAATGCTTGAACTTGCCTCTCCAAAAGTGTTGTATTCATTGACTTGCAAGCAGGGGGAACAGTAGTAGTAATTTAAACTAGGGAAGAGTGCCAACAACTTATTTAATTGCAGAGTTTGTGCCAAACCACCACAATACAACTATTAGTACAAGTCTGCAGTACAAGACTAATTCTACTAACCTTTTGCTGTTGCCTTACAGTCAGGTCAGTGGCTGCATCCCTTCTGTGCTGACACCATTCAACAAACACTGGCAACTGCTTTTAAGCAAACATGAAATGGAGTAGGGCAGGAGGGAGGGGAGTGGGATCATTGATAAAATGAAGATTATACACACACACACCCCTCTCTGTCCAAATGTTTCACACTTCTTTCTCTACTTCAAGCCTCTCACTTGAAACTGGAAATGCATCTTTGCCATGTATTTGCTCCAGGAAAAGAGCCACATCTTTGGTCTGAATTCCATCAGCTCATTTCCCAGTTTCTATGAGACTGCATTTGAGAAATGTGGATGTCTCTCAGTCCACTGGCAAGATTGGTCATCAATCAATGTATAAAAACATGAGGTCTGACACCAGGGACCAATCCACTTCTCTAAATGAAGCGTTCATTTAAATAATGCATATTTTAACTGCAAAAAGAAAAAAGCAATAGTGGATCCAACAGTACTGCAAGTTTTCAAGGACACGATTATTTTGGCGATTATGTGCCACTGTAAACATCTTAAAATCCAGCAACAGCATTATTATCTGAGCTAGTAAATTCACTGGTGCATTTCCTGGCTCATCCCTGATTCACTCTTCACCCATTGCCACAGATGGATTTTTATATTTACATCTTGTGACTGTATCACAAACGTAGATTCTGAACACCTAGAAGCAGATTTTTTTATTATACTCATAAACAGATTAAAGGGGTAGTTGTTTTCAGCTGTGGCCTGCTGGCACTACCATGACAGAAAGAAAAAACAAATACTGATTACAAGCTGAACAGAAAACCAAGAAAAATACTTCCTTGTGACTATAGGTAACACTCCTTATCAGGGAGTCAACAGCTCTTTAAAGGCGTTTGGAAATCTTCTGCAATATGTAGTGGATTGTATGCTCTTTTGGTTTTGAAATAAACACCTCCTGCCACAACACATACCTTCTTAGGGTTCCCAGAGACCCTGCTGGCCTCCCTCTGCCTCACAAAATGCTTTTGACTTTTTGGAATGCATCTGTTTGACACTTCTTTGGCAAATGTTTCCGTAATACTTTTATCTCTATTTTTATGTGAATTAACATTTGACACTTATCCATGCCTTTAAAAGTCAGGAAAACTCTTAGAGGCAATGGCAAATGGGAAGATTTTGCGTATTTTCATAAACTTAATAAAAAGGAGAAAAACTTCTAAGAGTGCTAATAAAAACTGACCCCACTGCCAAAACAATCCAATTCCCTGAAGACTTCAGCGTCACAGATTGTACCTCTGTATGTCAACTCATGTTCAGAAAAAGACTGGCTACTGATAACAGCTATTAAACCCCAGTATCTCTTCTATCTCCGTTGGCTGGTGTTTAAAACATTTCAACTGCTGATATGGACGGGACAAACTGCTTACAGCATCACTGCAGAATGTGTGACTGAATCCCAGTAGAACACGGAGCTATGACATTTTCCAGCCAAACTCGTCATTCATCCGTGCATCGGAAAATCCCCATTCTTGAGTGAGAAAAGGGAATGGCTTTCAGGCTGGCAGATTATCTGGAGAGGTCTGTGGGAACTGCAAAACGCTGCACCTGCCTGAAAAATGGCACCAACTCAGCACAAGACGTTTCCAGAGAGGAAAGTTAATATATGGGAGGAATGCACATAAATCCTGTTATTTCTTAATGGGATTTTGGGAGCTTATCTCTCACCCCGTGCTTTGAAATGTATCCCACAGCCTATTCTATTAATGAATTTAAGCACAGTGATTTTCTTATCAGCAAAGTGGGGTTTGAATTTTTTTTTCGTGGGACTTTTTAATGCAAGTGTGAAAAATTAATATTATGCTTGAATACCAGTTAGGATGTTAACACGCTGTGTCCTGGATAAGCTGCTCTTGTCTGTTCCTGTTGTCCTTTTCCTAATTTCAATTGACCAAGAAACCTGGAATCATTTATTTGTTTGGCAGTAACATGAGCTGTGGAGACAGATTTAGGCAGTGGCTGGTTCAAAAATGGGGACTCTGTTTCTAGCTCAGCCATGTGAATGAACCTACACAAGCCATCTCCTACTTACAACAAACTTACAATAATTGGGAAGATGTTTTTTCACTTGGAGTGCTAAATGCGATACACAGACAGACTGTATTTCCACAGGGGAAAGATGCTTCCTGGCATTTAACAACTTCTGACCTGAGTCTCTTTAAAAAGCCAGGGTTCTGACGAGTCCATCTGAAATATACAATCCAGAGCATCCTCAGAAACAAGGGTCTAGTAAGTGAGCCAATGCTGAGGGGTTTAAGTGGACCTAGAAAGAAGGCCCTCTGTCAACCCTCTGGGTGAGACACAAACACAGACATGGCAGCCTACGTGAGGTGTGATTACAAGGAAATGAAGCAACATATTTAGTGCACTAAAAATCTACACTGCCTAAAATATATTCATCTGCCAGGCAGCAATGAGCAATATCCTGCTTCAGACATGGCATTTTTCCAGGAAACCTCCAAATATCTAGCAACCATTGCTCAGTCACTGCTGTGGGCCAGCCAGGGCTGCCCAAGGGGCCGATTTCCACATCTAATGTGTATGAAGCAGACTTGGTCCTGCTCCATTCAGCACCCACACTGGCAGGCATTCATAGCACAGGCCACGCTGCTGACTCCACAGAAAAAAATCCAAGCTGTGAGGCTGATGTGGCTGAGTGCTAGGCAGCTAGAGGGTGCCCAATCTTTCTGCAGACAAGCTACTCCTGATGCTGAATTGTGTTTTTCTGTTATTAAGTGGATACTCCCTGTCCCAAGCATCAGGGCAGGTTTGTGTCAGACAGGAAAAGAAACCCCCTCCTGGGCACGATCAGACATGCAGCCTGAAGACACCAGAATGATGGCAGAAGGCCCATCAGCTTCTGTTGTTCATGCTCAAAGGCAAAGTCTACTGTCTCAGTTCTCAAGTAGGGGAGAGATTTACCTCCTGGACTGGCAGATACCAAACCATTTCAGGGGTTTCTGGCACTTGTCTTGGATGCTCTCTGCTGCCACCCGATGATGACCCACTCAAGGACTTGGAAATACAAAACTGAAAAAGATTTTGTGGTTTGGTGGTCTATTTTCAAAGGCCTCTGGACATTTTTATTTTGACTACCAATAGTTGTTGGCAAGCAAATTACAATTCATCTCATTTTCACTCTCAAAGATCCCTCCCAAAGTCTGAGTAGTTCACATACAGCCAATCTACGCTGGATTAATGTTCTGCAGTTTTGAGTTTCATCAAAAGATCCCGAGGGCAAACACTGATGAAATTTGAGATGAGATTAGCTCAGGTCCAGCTCTATTATCAATGATGGTCTTTCCTCCTGTGCCTTGAGCTCCCATTTCCTTCCACATGCACGTCCCTGAAAGTTGCGGCACCGAGTTGTCCATGCACCTTGTGGCTGTGCTAATGTTGGTTGATGAAGAGAATGGAGGGATCCTTGGTAGCTGGGCTGGTCGTGATGCAGCACAGGCCAGCTGCCCTGCCCCTCCAGACAGCCTATCTGCAGTCTGAAAAGTGCCGACCGACCCGGCTGGTGCAGCAGCAATGCCCAGCAAGCCACCGCTCACGTCAGTCAGTCGGCTTGTCTGCAATTGCTAATTCAGTGCTGTGGGAGTGAACAGAAGTCTTTTTGTGCTACAGAAGGATCAGCAGGCTAATGGAGGGGACAGACAATAAAAGCCTTTTCATGGCACGACTCCCTAGCTTTAAGCAAAGGTAGACGATCCTGTCCCTTGTGCTGGCATCAGCAGTCTTTCGTGAGGCCCTAATCTGAGCCCTGAGAAACAAGGGAAGAGTGGCAAGGAACTGCCCCTTTGCTTCCTGAAACAATTACAGCACCGCTTCCCTCCTGCTTCTCTGGGAGCAAAGGTCTGCATCACCCACATCTCCTTGGCATCTGGGATCTGGCATCTGCCTCGCATGTTGCCACAGCCTGGCAAGAAAAGCCAGATGTGCAGGCAGGGGATCCTGCACAAGGAATACCTTAGCTCATGAGCAGACAGAGCGCAAGGTTCTGTCCTGGGTTCATTCTGGTTTAGTCCTAGATGAACTACTGCCCACTTATTGTTCACTTGCTGCTCTCCCCAGTGAGTGCAAGAAGTGAAGGAATAACAAACATGCCAGCCCTCCATGCCCTTGAAGCTGGTGTAGTTAGATAGCAAGAGACCATCACTCAGGCAATTCTTACGTGCCTTCTCGTTCTGTTCTCGCACCAGAAAAAAACCCACATTTCTAAGGGCCTGCCATACTCTACACAACATCTGTATCTATGGCCCTAAATGCATAACCAGCACAGAAAATGCCCTGCGAGAAGGCATTCAAATGGAAACCTTCACCAGCCCACTCATAGCGTATTGGGAGAGAAACAGTGAAAAGTGATATTGTTTTCTAAACATGAACAACACAGAGACTCTCAAGCTGTTCTTCAGTTGGGAGGGGAAAAATGAAACCCATATCTAACCAGACATAAACTGTGGAAACTTTCAAAGAAAATATAATTTAAAACAAACAAAAAACAAAACAAAACAAAACAAAATCACAGAACTAGTCACCATGCCTCTGGCTCAGTTTCGTGTCCTCATGCCCAGGCCGAGAGGTCTACAGTGATTCTGCTGACTTCAGACAAGCCTCTCTAACCTGAGCATTGGCTCTCCTGTGTGCTTGCAGCTCTATAAAAAGTTTACTGATTTCTAAATTGCCATTTTTTACACACTGTGATATGGGGAATGGATATAAAGAAACTTTGTCTGTCGCTGCACAAGATAATTTGATTTACTTTACAGGGCCTCGGGGCATTGGAGTGGAGAAAGCAACAGGCTCCTGGTACTGACCTCACCAGAGAACTGACTCTGAGTGTTCTGATCAGAGGCAGAAGTGTGTGCCTGTGGGCCAGCTGAGGTCCAGAATGGCCTTTTGGGTTTTGTTTCATCAAGAATGGTGGAATGATTCTTGTTACACGTCAATAACTGATCTGTGAGCTTGCTCAAGAGAGGTGAACAAGGCATCATAACCAAAATCATTAGAGAAGTAGCACAGGCATGGGAGCCTCGTGGAAGATGGCCTGATGCAGCTCCTGTCAGCACCAATGGCTAGAGGCTGCTTCGTTCGTTTCATCAGAAGCTAGATCAGCCTCCTAACAAGGTTAAACACCTTACAAGAATCCAGGATTATTTCTCAGGCTCTGTCTAAAATAGTTCCTATTACTGTTAAACTTTTATTGCTTCCTACATCTCTGCTGAGAGGTAAACCTCAGAGTTTGTGTCATGCTTCTGGCACGAAGTCCCTGTAAATGACCTACCCTGTTGAGTTAGGGGAACCGATGCGCTGCAGCACAGCATGTGAAAAGTGTTGCCACATAGCCACTATCTGAGAGGGGACGCTTCAGATGCTTTAATTCCTCAGCAAGAGAAACAACTCTTTTGTTTAGTATCATCAACACGGAGCCCAGAATAAAAGGGCATTTCAGAGGCTTACAACAGCTAAAACTATTCCAAAGGTTTGTGCGCAGCAATGAGAAACAGAGGCAGAAATAGATTACCTGGCTTTGAACCATCTGAGACAGATTAACATTAGTCACCTTACCCTAAAAAATCTTGCAGGAAATTGAGAGAGAACAAACACTTCTGTTACCAGTTTGCCTTTAGTGCCTAGAAGAGTCAAGGCTTTCAGTTCTGCAATATTGATCTTACAGCTCGGGATGAGCCAAAAAAAAGTAACACAGAAATGGAAACCTGGGTTTACTTCTGGGTATTACAATGGTTTGAGGCCAAAGGAAATCAGACTCCAAGGAAACACCTGCTATCACCTGCAATCGCTTTTGCATTTCTCATGAAATGTCAAGTTCCAGGTGAAGAAACCGCTTGTTCAACGAGATTTCTGCTGTCAGTAAATCTCCCCAAAGCTGAGCCAAAATGACACGGTTCTGAATTACTGACCAGCTACAATAAAGAAATGGAAGTTGAACTACATGAATCTGAACTACAAAGATCTGAAAACAGAGTAGTTTACTACAAGGGATCCAACTTCTACTCTTTCTGAAGCATTAGTGATCCATTTATGACACCAAGTTACCTTTTAAACACTAACTGACAGGAGAAGAAAACTGTGATGCTTAGAAAAAGTTAAGGAATAAAAAACTTAGGAATCTCCTTGCCAAAGGTGAATTTGATAACCATAAGAAGAACATTTGCTGGAGATTTAGGCTGGATTCTGTGGGGTCTACAAACTTGTAAAGTTCCCTCAGCTGGGAAAAAAAGAGCATAGCATGCTTGTTCTAGAGAGGAGCTCTCCTAGTGGCAGCAACTTCTTTTTCCTCTTCACCTCTGCAAGACATTAATTATTTGAAAACACAGGGAGAAACTGTGAACAGTTTCAAGTCAAGAATTTGATTTACAGCGATTCTCTAAGCTCAAATAAACAAGAAATTCTTCCCCAGGAAGAATGTTAAGGCTATAGCTCCCTTTCAAACTCTCACCTATGCTCTTCATTGACAACAACTTTTATACGACAGAATCAAAACAGAAGGGAAAACACATTTGGTTCATTTGCAGCCTGGGATTCATCTTTTTGGACACTGTCTCGTTGCTAACCAGTGACCTTCTGGTGCTAATTTAGGTACCGGTTTGGGGATGATCCCTTTAGGAAAAGCGGGAAAGGAATGTGCATCTACTTTTGGCCCATTTTTCCACTCCTTTCTTTCTGGTACAATGAAAATGAATGCTGGGAAGATTCCACAAAGCTCATTTCTGAGGCTCCCTCAGAAGCCTGTGCTTTGGTGGCAGACCAGGATCACCACACACAACCCTGAAGCACTGTGGTCCAGTACGCAGCTCCAGAAGAGAACAGGAACTTCCCTACATTCCCAAGATGGGTAAGGGCTGCTCTACAACAGCCAACACCCCAAGTTTCCATTTAGCACTTCCAAATTTCTTTTCTCTGAAAATCAGTACGTTCTTTTAAATGTCCAATACAGCCAGAATCATAGCATATTATGATTCTACAGCCTTCATGTGATGAGTTGTACAGAGCCAGTCAAGAAATAAGACAGAAAAATATTGACTAGAGGGAATGTCGGTGTGGAGAGGGGAAAATTTGGGTCGGATGGAATAAATTTGCTTACAGTTTTTTTTACTTCTAGCAAAATAGATTACAAAGAGACCTGTATTGAGGACTTTGAACTAGCTGTCATGAAACTGTATCAGCCTTGTTTTGTCTTTCCACAGGCAAAAAAAAAGACCTGTGGTAACATAGAACAGTCAGCTGTTCTAACTACCTAAATTCAAGCCAGCTGCCCAACCAACATTTCTGACATGTTGATTTAGAGTCGGTTGCACGATGTGCTGAGCATCGTGGTGGATTCAGAACAGCGTTTACTCGTGTGTTTAGGGTAAGTTTGCCTGTATGTGTGCTCAGCCATGCACACACAGAGAGATCGACCTGCCTTCTTGCACAGAAGCACAGCAAAACACCCATACAGCAAAGGGACTCCTGCTAAAACAATGTGTTCTTATTTTGAAGGCAACACTAAAACTACAGTAATCAGATCTCTAAACTAGCACCTTCTACCAGCTGAAAATTTAGGTCTGGTTTTTGCAACTTACACTCCCAACTCTTGCCCTCATTGCTTTGGGGTAATTTCTTGGCGTTTTGTTGGTGAAAGAATCTGTCTTTCCAAAGAACTGCACAGGACTGTGTGAACCGTTTCTTTTTTTTTTTTTTTCACCAGTGTAAATTCCCTTATCTTGTTTTTTAACTTCTATCAGAGCCTTTGGTCTGAAGCTCAGACAACACGATACTTGTGAGTCTCAGAGTGTCAGCTCCTGATGGTTAGAAAGAAATACTGCACTCAAACAGGTTTGCTCTCTGTCTAGTATTCTATAACAATGCATCAATGTTACTTTGATTGTTTTAAGTCACGTTGAAAGCTTTCAGGGGTACCAGCTTAAATATTTGCTGAAATGGACGTTTTTATTTACACTAAAGCCATTTCACACCACTCTGTTAAGGGAAACAGGCAATTAAGTGGACATAAATGTAATGTATTTGCTGAAAGAGAATAGGAAGCCGACACAGAAATAAACCACCTACTTTAATTATGACTAAGCAGAAATTAAAAGCTGACATCCACATTTTCTGGTATTTAAAGTACTATTGTTTAGAACTGTTATTGGATCATTCCTAGCATGTACCTGCATGAGTAGTGTGATTTTTCATGTCATTTCCAACCCAAACCATTCTGAAATTCTATAAGTATTCTTGTGTGAGCAGAGAATTTAACCTGTAACATGATTCTAATGATCATTTCTCCACGGTTCCTCATTACGTCACAGTATGATCAGAAGACCACTGAATTAGCTAAACAGTTAACATGCAATTAATTCTGAAGAGCACCTAGTGAATTCAAACACAAAACAGGACACCAGGAGACAGCTCTAGGTGCTGCACGAATTCCAGAAAGCACAGCTTTCCTAGGGAAGCCAATCTCCTCCACTGCATCAGCAAAACAATAAATTGCTAACACTGAAAGCACAAACCAAGCAGTAGCTACTAGTTAAAAAAAAAAAAAACAAACAAAAAAACCCAACCCAACCAAAAAACCCGCAGTGCATTTTTGGAGTGTCATTTCAGAGAAGGCAGGCACAAGTCATGCAGCTCCCAGTGGCACTATGCACACTCCAGGCGTGTTTGACATTAAGGGGCCTGGTTGTTGTGGAAACCAAATCCCATAGATTAATTAATGTTCAGCAGCCAGAGTCATCTCTCTTCCTCTCTGCCTCCCTGCCCCCAATTAAAAAAAAAAAAAAAAAAAAGGAGTGGCACTTTTTACATCACAGAAAAATGTCAAAGCAAAAAGAAACTTTTTCCTCAACAAATGCAGAATGCTACCAATAAACCTGAACAACCTGACTGAAGTGTTAGTCCCTCAGGTTTGTGAAATGAGAAAATATTAAAATATTACAGCATTTCAGTGAGGCTAGTTTTACATTATGCAACTATACTGAATTACCTCCAAGAAAGTCCTGAAAGGAAAATCATTATGCAAAATTTCTAGAATACCTTGATGATAGAACTTTTATGCAAGTCCCTCTTTTTTACATTCAACACGTAGATGCACCAATGACAAACAATTTATGTCAGGTCAACTGTTCAAGTGACTGACAATCTTCATATGAATGTGTTTGCACTGTGAGTTGCAGGATTTGAATAACACCCATCCTGAGTTTTGGTATTTTCTTTCAGCTGACACAGACTCCCATCTTTTGAATTCCCAGTTTACAGGAGCGAGTAAGATTAGAATTAAGTACATAAATGCACCTAGCAGCTCGTTATGTAAATGCATCCTATAAACACGCAGCACACACCAGACAGATGACACAAAGGAGAAATATGGTTAAAAGCCACTGTGGGTAAAATTTCAGAATTATCTCAAGCCTATTTTCAAAACAGTTTTAGGGCTGTAGCTCAAACATATTGTAGATACTCAGAGTCAATCTGATGCTTTTGAGAATCCACTGTTTTCACTATGTTCATCTCAAGGTACTTGGGTACTTCTGAAAGCCCACTTCTGGTGAGAATGAGGAACCCTTTCTCCTATTTTTTTTCCCGCAAAATATCCTCATGAACTATGCTGCTAGTTGCCTGTTGACAACAGTCAATCATGAATAATTAAAATAATAAAAAACTTGAAGGCATCTATCTACTTAATAGATATTTAGTAAGTAGAGAGTACATAGGGTGAGGAAAAGCACTAGTATGACGAGGCATAGACACATACCAAATAGGTGCAAGTATTTATTATTTTGTTTCCACACACACTTTTAATTAGCCAACATTCCATCATGTGCCTGAAAGCGCTTACCCTTGTTTCTCTTCAGAAGAGGTGGTGATGGATTACTGAACATGCTCAGCAATGCTACGACTTCATGACACAAGATCACCTCATGAGAGTCCTCTACTCATTCCCATTCACAGTAATGAAACAAATAGAGCCAATTTCTGTGAGCTAAGATACTTCCTGTGGAACAAAACCTGTGCTTTGATAGTTAAACAATGCCCAAAGCTCTCATGTGTTTCTCAAACGCATAGCTCCTGAGCAAACCCAATGACTTGAATGGGGGCTCAACAGTTTTCAAAACCCAGCCAAACGCAGTGTCAAATAGGATATTTCAGTGTTCATTTTACAACTCTTGCCCTTTAAATCGGGCACCACTCCTAACTTGTTTGCATTTTGTTGAAAATCAGAAAAATACCTTTGAGATGATTAATGGCTCCCCATGCTCCAGGCCGCCTTTCAGGGTGAATCCCCACGGAGCGCCCCCATGAAGCAGAGCCTCCAGGTAGATGTATCTTCCTTTATGGGTGACGCTGGACTCTGAAGACGATACGCCGGTGTTAATATTGTCTAACATCCTCATCCTATCACATACTCAGTCAAACACAAAATCCACTCAGGCGATCACAGAACAACAAAGCTGAAAATTAAACTCCCCAGAAGCACACCACAACTCATCCCTGCATACATGAAGCAAGAAAAGTTTGAGATGGAAAGTTTTTCTTCAGAGCTGGAGTCCAAAGTGAGAAGTTAAAAATATTGCCCATCAACATTTCAGCAGGTTGTTTGTCCTTCAAAATTGCAGCGTTTTACTGGTGTCCGAGCACTGTGCTTTCCCCATTCCTAGGTATTCTGGGCATGATAACTTTGTGAAGATTTCTTCTCCTGTCTTCAGTATATTAAACTTGTGCTTTTAAAGATGCAAGCAAAAAAAGAAAAGAAAAAAAGTTTATGGATTTAAAAGCCCCTGGCTTGCAAATTGCCAAAATCCAAACGAATGCTTCATTTGTGATTGATTATCAGTCTTTTCTTCCTTTCTGTGTGCGATTTACCATTACAATGGCCTTTTTGCCTCAGCCCACTGCACTAAAAGAATGGAAGAGTCTTCTCCCTCTCCCACTCTCAGTTACTCTGTCCGCTTACTTCACAATTTTCTGACTTGTCAAAAAAAAAAAAAAAAAAAAAAAGGCTGGGGGAGGAGGAGACAGAAAGTCCACTCCCAAAACTATTTAGAAGGGTTTAAAATGTGAAATAACCCCACACTTACTGGATTAAAAAGTTCAAAAATGTCTAACAAGAAAACTGGAGAAGCAGGTGAAACTAATCCTTTGGGAAAAACGTTGATAGCTGAGCTCTTTTCATTTTCTGTGCTCTCCCCGATGATCTGCCAAAGCTGCAGCAGCTACTGCTGCTCTGAGGGAGGGTGAGGAAGTGAGAGAGAGCAAGAGAGAGATGGATTAAGGCAAGTAAGGCAGCGCTGCACAATTGTGCACATCGAGCATGCAATTATAAAATGCAGTGTGTAAAAAGCTGGGGCTCACCCTTTCATTATGTCCCTGAAAACCACCATCTCTCCATTGTCCTTGCCAAGGAATTGTAACAATCCAAACTGCCAGTTGCTGAAAATATGATAGACTTGTTACAGAGCAGCACAGTGCAGCACTGTTAATAATTTTGCTCCCATAAAGTGATTTCCCTCCACATGGAGCCTATGAACTTCCCTGAACATATTTTTCTCCACTGACATTAAAAGCCAATGCTTTTCCAATATATGGAACAAGAAGTAAAACTAGGAACTGAGGATACTTTTATTAATGTAGGCAGTTGACAATGACTACTGTACCACTTACCAATGTGGGTGCATCTGTTCTTGCACAGGCATTTGACTCATCACTTAAACAGCTGTTGACAGCATATTTCACTGAAAGTGCTCAAAAAATCCTCTGTTTTTTATCAGTCCTTCAACAGGATGATTAGAGAGTAGCCCATTCCCTTTCCTCCTGAGTAAGCAAATAGTAGTGCCTATGCCTCTAAAGTGTCCCTGTTTTTGATCTTATAGTGCCTAGGATGTGTGTTATTTCTCCTTGGAGCCTTGAAAGCTGTGAAGATCTTGTGTTAAAAAACCCATAATGAACTGTGGTGGAAAAGCTTTGGAGCCATGACTCTAAAACCAGGAACTTTTGCATTTGTTCATGCTCTTCATGCCATTCCATTCCCATCCCCTTTAATATATCACAGTTTCACCAGAGCCTTCTATTTGCCCCGTACGCCCCAGCTCTCATTCCCAGCAGACACAAAGAAGAATGCAGAAAAGAGGCCACTCCCTTTTTTTTTTTTCATGGTGGATGATCCTCAATCCTTGCTTATATTGAGCTTTGTCCCTTCTGCTTCCCTCCCAGGGGCTGAGTTTTCATTAGCTCCACATCCCAGTCAGCCTCATGGATTGCTTTTATCCAGACCTCAGCCTTTAGCCTGACTCAAATCAGATTTCTGTAGTTTTACAGTCCTAGGATTTCACTGTAAAAACCCTCATTCCAAGTCATCACAAAGAGCAATTCATTTCTGTCCCTCCACAGGCCTTCTAGAGAGAGGCTAAGGCTCCAGGAGCTGTCTCTGGAGGCCATGCATCCTCCTGTCCACAGCCAGCAGGGCTACTTAAGACTGTAAGAACATGCCAGCCTGTTAATAAGCCAAGGTACATCTTTGGATTGTATCAATTTCCAGTACAAGACATTGGTCACTACACCTAAAGCCTGCAGACACCAGAACTTCAAAAAGAGCTGTGTTTCTTGTGGTGACTGCAGTGGCTGATGATTAGCAGTTGCCAATGGAATTTCTGAGGTATGTTTTTTTCTTCTATTATAGCGCTGCAATTCATTTCAGGGGCTGCATCCAGAAACTCCATCAAAATTGTCACCATAGCAAGCACACAATTTTCTCCCCCTAGTACCTCCAGATTTGCTAGTCCTTGATACAGTTAATCCAGCTCTTTTAGGGCACATACAGGTGCCTGTGTATGTCAAAGACCCATAAACAGCTAAGGAGAAAGGTTTGATCAATCACCCAAAAAGGGCTGCTGGATAGTGTGCTGCTTCCTCAGCAGCCTTTTCTTCCACACAGGAGTTAAAAATCTGTCAGGTGCTCACAGAACCCAGTTCCTGTCTGTGTTACTCTTACATTTCTGACCAAGAAAACTGCCTAGGCCATCCTCAAAACACCAACCTCTTGGCAATGCTCAAAGAAACCAAAGGATTTTTGGAGGACTGGAGATAGCAGCAATTCTAGCCCACACATGTGGGATTTAACTTCCTGCCACACACAATGCAAACAAAATCAGTGCATGGTAACCTAATATTCACCATTCACCTCCATATAAACATTTCCAAGCATTAAATACAAACCTTTTTTTCTCCTCTTGCCTCTGACAAGAACTTCGAATAGCACAAGTATCTTAACATGGTTTGCTACAGGATTCTTCTTCTATGAGAAGTTCTTCTCAGGACATAGCTGAGATACTCTCCATTAGGATGCAACAGAAGAAACCTGGGTCCAGAAAAGTGCTGTCCACACAGAATAATATATTTGAATTAAAATTTTGCACAGTTTCAGCGTAAGGAAAAATAAATTTGGAATCGAGTGATGCCTTTCCCTCGACTGTCAAGTCCTACACTGCTAAGGCAGGAGAAAGTATCAGTGATTTTATTTCTCAGAGTTCACAATCAAACCCTACATTTATCATCAATAAAGGCCCTGCCTTCTTCCTGGGAGCTGCTCTGGCTTTTCCTAAATTCCTTCAAATATTTCAATTTTCTTTCGCCAATGAAGTTGGTCAGAGCAATACTGCCCCCATCTGCTGGCAGACTTTAAGGTGACCCGACTGATTTAAATACAAACATTTCAGTTTTTAAAGTAAACTGGCATTTGCTAAACTTTTCCCTTTCAGAAAGGAAACAGAATCTCTGCTAAGTACTCAAGGTGATGTTATTGATCTTACCTGGGCCTCTGAGCTGGCAACTCATTAGGTCAGACTGCAAGCAAACTTAGAAATCAAAGAAAGGAAATTCAGCTCCAATATTTTGTTATTTTGTACATATCTGTTACTACCTTTTTAGCTGGGCAATTAAACATTATGCTTAGCTCAAACCTACCTTCTGTTTACTTACAGCCTTTAAGTTCAGAGGAAGCAAATTCACAAGTCTTTTCCAAAGAGAAATTTCATAAAATAAAGCAGCCCTCACCTGTACAAAAGGGACTTCTGAGAAGAAGCATGCCAAAATGGCTCAGAGTTGGATGTCAGAAGAGCAGAAGTGCAACTGAGTGCCAAAGATATTGTGTTTGGCAGAAGACTGTCATTACAAGCAGGTTGACAAAAAGTTCTGGATGAGGAGGGGGATGCAGATCATCTCATGTTTGCCTATGCTTCGGCAGTCCTTTGTATTTCTGGTTCTGTACAAACTGCTTCTGAGAGAGGAAAACGTTTGCAACAGTCCTGTTCAAGAGAATTGATATTTTAAATTGGCAAGGTGGACAAAAGGAGACAGAAATGTGGGTCTTCATACCTTTCACATACAGAAACAGAGGGAACAGGTGACTCACTCATGTACATACATGAAGCATGTATGCTTCATGTATGACAAGGCTAAAAAATTAGTGTTTCTTTTTCCTGCCTCACTGGTTTCATCACAGAACTTCTCCTTTTTGCCCAGACAGGGCTCTGTATAAGCTGAAGAACTTCAGGAATTTTCAATAATAATAGATGGCCTTCATGCACCACTGGCTGTCCCAGCTTCTTCCTTTCCCCCCGAGTCCCAAAGCCATTCACCTAAATCTGCAGTAGGACAGAACAAAACACAGGTATCAAAAGACACAGCCCTCCTGAATCAGCTCAGGATCCCTTAAGCATTGAATCTTTCCCTCTTGGGGTAAAAATTGCCCCTGAAGGTTTATTATATATAAAAATAATTTGAAACCAGTAAATAGAAAATATGGTCTTTCTATATTTACCTACAGTGAGCTTGAGGTGACTGTAACACTTCCATCCACCCAACTTTATAAAATGTCAGTCTTGCATCTAAAAGAAGAAATTACAATGAACACACATTAAGGCTTTGTATGGCCTCGAAGGGATTGCAATCCACTACCAATGTTCAAAATTTGTTTCTAGTGAGGTATTCCTAGGGCTACACAGGGAAGCATTGCTCGGATTCCAGGTTGAATTTGAGTTCACCTTCCTTCCAGGCCACAGAACAAGCCTGCTTTTCTGGACAGGCAAAATAAGAAAAATCAGACAGAGAAAGGGAAATACAGAGATCTGAGAGTGAAAGGAAAGAACAAAGCTGAGAAACAGAAGCAAACTGCAAATTCTGTGAATCTGCATCCTTTTTGTGTTGGAAAAGGCACTTGCCTTTGAAGTCTGAACAGAAAGAATTTTCTTTGGTGAACAGAAAAAAAATCCTCTCCATATAATATTGTCTCTGGCACAAAATAGCCCTGGGTCCCTCAGTTACTCAACACAAACTGAAAAGCAACAAGCCAAGGTGAATAGATCTGTCCCTGTAAGGAGAACACAAATGCTGTCACAACTCAAGGAGGTGAATTCAGGATATCTGAATTCAAAATTGCAGATTTTCTCTCTGTATCTCAGTTTTCACCTATGTGATTCATGTAAGGCATGGAGAATCCCTCTGCTACAATGAGTGTTCCAGTCAGGAACCAGGAATCAAAAAAGAGTGATTCATCACAGTACAACCGCAATACCTGAAAACATATAGGTGGTTGCTGTTATATGATTATTGTAACTGTAACAACACCTAGGTCCCTTCAGCAACAGCAATTCCTGATTTTCTCTGTATTAACATAAGCCTTTCCAGGGAAACAGGTCACTCAGCACTCTGACAGAACGTCACAGGATGCACAAAACCAGTGATATCAAAGGTAAGTCCTCATTCTAACACTAACTTAATAAAAGATATGACGATTACATTAAATTATCCAGGATTATTATGCTATGGGGGTTTCCCTTGCTGAGGCTCAGATACACACTGTAGAAAAAGAGAGAAGCACAAAATGCCCAAGGCAGCCACCACCTCATTTAATGGAACAGTTGTGTAGTGTTTATCTCCATCTTAGCAGGCTGTGTACATGCCTGGACAGCTTTTAGCTGTACCCATCTGCTGAGACGAGGTGTTTCTGAGCTGAGCTATTTCTTGTAATTGTTTCTTGCAAGATGGATTACAGCTTAAGCCACCCGAGGCACCACAGCCAGATGCTCTTATTGTAAGGTCAGGTATCACAGCAAGCTGTGACGATGCAGCCCTGTGTCTGAGCTCATCCCATAAAGAGCAGGGCAAATTCTGTGGGCCTTTATGTTTTATATGTGGCACATGAAGAAACACGGGAGGTTCAAACAGATTAATTTCCTAGGGAGGGCCTTCCTCTCTAAACCAAGGTGATTATTTAACACCTAAAGCCATATTGATGTTTTTAACCAAATCTGAAATGGCTGTTGGGTATGGCCCAGGTATTTTAGAATAAGAGCCTCTGCTGGCCTAAATAACTCCATTACCTTCCTCTGAAGCTATATGCTCCCTGCATAGCTCATAGTCCCCTCTTTGGGAGAAACAGATTATTTTAAACATAAGACGTTTATATTTGCATTATTGCTGGCAAACTGGTGGTGGTCCTTAAGTTTTTCTTCTCAGAGATATTCCCAAAATAAGTGAAAAGTTCTTCAAGAGTTATATCCTAAAAAAAATTTACTCTGTCCCCAGGTTGTAACTGCTGTTCCAGAAGCAACAGGGGCAAGCAACAGAGGCTCAAGTGCTCAAGACCTGGACTCCCATGACACAGTAGACAAAAACAAAATCACCACCACCACACACCTGCTTGCCCAGAACAGAGGTAACTCTCTGCTCCAAGCACCTCGCTAGGGCCCTGACAGGGAAGAGCTATCAAGTTTCCCGCTGAAGCCCAATTTTGAACAACACTGCTGAGAAATCAAACGCTGAATGCTGCGTTTATTGGCTCGCCCCTCAGGCACATGACGCGCTCCAGAGGCGGAGCTTGTTGCCACGGCTACCGAGTCGGCCGAAGGGACTGTGGGACGGGGCAGGTAGTTCCCAGCCGCTCCGGCTGCTTAGGAGAGGTTTAGGAGCTGGATGTGCAGCCCCCACCACGACAAAAGCAGGAGCAAAGGCGAGATGCTCAGTGTCTCCCCTCCCAGCTCCTTTCCCAGCCCCACGGCAAGAAGCAAAACCTCAGTGCACCGTCCAAAATACAGGAGAAACAACCCTCGCTATTGTCTGTCCGAGGTAGGTGCAGGCTGCCTCCCTGATGAGGTTTCGTGCTTTGTTAACACTGGAGACTGTCTGAGCACTGAAATCCGGCTTCCAGATATTGTATAGCATGTTTGCTTCCAGACTCTGCTGCCTCTTTTCTCTGTGGATAGAAGAAAAAATATCCTTTTGGTGCTACCTGTTTTTTCAGGTGGCACAGAAGTCCTTTCCTCAAGCAGTTTTCCATCCTCCACGTGTGTTTTCTGCTGCTGAGGCACTAACAACTTTGGACTGTGGTGACAGAGACCAGAGGTCTGTTTTCAGGTGGTTAATTCTTCCTTTTCTTTGCTCAGTCTGAAGTAGTCTATGTAAAACTACTTCTCTTTCTTTTTCTTTTCAGCACTAGGTGAATTGTTTTCTTCTCTTGTAGATTAAAATGCTGTGTTCTCCCTTGAAGAATGGTTTTACATTTTTCTTCTTAATCGGGTATTTAAATATATAAACATATGTCCATCTCCTGAGTTTGCTCAGTGTTAAGTTCCCTAGCTCGCTGGTTTTCGACCCAGTTCATTCACGTGTTTCTGGAAACTTCCAGCATGGTGTGGCTGGTATAAGCTGTTGGCTGTTGTTCTGAAAAACTTGAAAAGAGTGATGGCCTGTTGATGTCTGCGTGTTCGCTCCTGGAACTAAGATCCAAAATGAGATGGTTGGCCGCATTGTTTTCTTTGCTGAAGGAAAGCAATGGTCTTTTGACTCTGTACCCACTCCCTCACTGAGAACTGAAAATACCCATCAGATGATCACCTTTGGGAATTCAAAACTGTACAGAAAATGCTGTTGTCAGAAGTCGATGTTCACAGAGGAGACAGAGGAGTCCTGTAAAAAAAATTACTTTATTCGAATAAAGGGAGATTCCAGCAGCATATCCCGGTGGGGTCTCTCAGTTTTGCTGGGGGACACAGCCCCCTTTTTATCCTAATTTCCCGGCCACAAATTTCCCTCCTTCTTTCGCCACTGGCTGAGGTACTCAGAGAGTACAGACTTCCTGGTCTGCCTACTACATGTTCCCCTTGACATCTACCCCCCTTCACATCATACATCATATGTTTCATTAACTTCATTTTATGCCTCCCCTGGGAGGAGAAGTTGTTATGTATAAGTTCATTAAGCATGCGTAGTATAGCCTAAAGTTCAGAGGTTTAGGCTATCCAAACTTCTTGGGGTAGGTATCTGGTTTTCTTTAGTTTCATTCAAGTCCTCAAGTTCTTCTTGTTTGGTTCTTTTTGTATGTAAAGTGGCCAGTCTATCACCTTGGAGTACCCATGATTGCACCTCTCCACTCCACAGACTGGTCCATCTGGTCCCCCACTGCTCTCCACTGTGAAGCCACATTCCCCTCCTCTCTATCAAAACCATTTCATCTCTGAGGAGACTGGTATGAAAATCGAGATGTTTTGGCTTTTATTTCTGAACTGAGTTTTTGGGAAGATACTTTTGGCCTTCTGGCCTTTTCTCTGGCAGGAAGAAACCACCTCGCCCCAACTTCTGCCTTCAGTCAGCTCACAGTCACCCCCCCAAAATGTGCAACCTTGCTGGCCTAATACCATGAGGAAGATGACCCTAGCCCTGTAGGAGAGGATTTTGATTTCCAGTCTCAAGCACAGCACCATTCAATCACCTTGCATCACAATCCAGCAACCGTGAGGGTGCCTCAACTCTTGTGCCCAAGGGCAAAGGAGGTCGGCCGCCATTTTGAGGCTGAGGGGCCAGTACGCGGGCTGCACCCACACCGCCGCCTTCCCCACCACAGCTTCCCCAGGGCCATGCCAAGATGGAGCAGGTGGCTCCCAGAGCATCTGGTGACAGCGGCAGGATGGCTCCTCCCGAGGAGGAGACCAGAGAAAGATGGTTCTCCTGCCTGTGAGGGAGCAGCGCCTCTGGGGAGACCATAGCGGGTGCCCCCCATGGTGAGGTATAAATCCCCTGGGCGCGGAGGTGTGGCAGTTTTAGAGGGACTTTGGCACAGACTGGCTCAGGCGGGAGAGGCCGGCGCTTTTTCCGCCGTGGGGAGGCAGGTGGCCGCAGGCGGCGCTCATTGTGTCTGCGCTCGGCCGGGGCCGCGCCCTCGTTCGCCGCAGGGAAAACGCCGGTGGGGCGGGAGCGGGAAGTGATGGGGCTCGGGGTGGCCAGGCTCAGCGAGAATGGCTTCATCGTGGTGCACCTCAACTTTCCCGGGCTGCTGTGTGAGGGCCCGGGCTATGTTTTCACATGAAGGAAGCATTTCTGATCCTGGGATTGGGGTTTGGGATAAAGAGCTCCGCTGCTCCGCTTTGCTCCTATTAGGTGTCGTTGTAAAGCACTCAAATGCCACTTTTCTTTAGCCACTTTTCTCTATTATGTGCCCTTATGAAGCACTCACTATGGTCTTTTTCAGTCAAATGGGTATATTTAAAATGTCAAATGATCTCTGGTATGGGAACTGTTACTTATAGCTGTGTCTTGAGTTAACAGTGTAGTCCCATGTCTTCCAGAGGACCAGTCACCCAGGAAAATCCAGATAACACAAACCCATCCAGCTCAAAGCTATCCCTGACTAATAATTTCTTGCTCCTTGTTCCTTTTTTATTTTTCCTTTTCCTGAGGAAAAGGTTCACAGACCTGGTTCCCAAGGGCTATTAATGGCAATCAGTCTCCTAAAACTCCTAAAAGATGTCCAAGCCTAGACTTGCCCACCTTGAGTTTGCTCCAGACTTCAGTTTTTATTTCCTTTTAGTCATACCTCCAAAAGCACTTTTGTGAGGAAAAGTCCATTTGGCTTTAATCAAGCAGACTGGTATAGACATATTCTGTAGATGAGATCAAGGCAGATGTTTATAGAAATCTTGCCTTCAGTGTTCCTTGTGGAAGAATTCTGTATCAAGAAACATCATAGGAAAGTGGTAATGTGTCTGATTTGCCACTTAATTGTTGAAAAACTCAAGAGGTGACCCTAACAAGTACTTATAAAAGCCTGTTCATTCTTACAAAACAAAGCTTAAGACTTTAAAAAGGAAACTCTCTCTCTCATTATCCTTTAATTCTTTTTGCAATACTGAAATCAGATGGGCAAAACTCATTTTTTGATTACATGAAGTTAATTTGTAAAGATTTGGCTTGTTATTAGAGGAATTACCTGTACCTGGTACCTGTCATTACATTAAACATCATACTCATTGAAAGTGGAAGCAAATAGATTCCTAAGGTGTTGTCTGTTACACTAGTGGGACAGGAAAGGTGTGAGTGAATGCAGCATTTAAGGATATGGCTGCCCAAGGCACTCTACAGTGAAGGATTAATTAGACTGATCATTGTAATTTGTGTGCTAGGATAATAGCTTAATTTTTATCCATGATGGAATGAGTTCTTCCTGCTGGCAGTGGGATTTCTGCAGTACTACCCTTACGAGAATGGATTTGCAGAGGTCTAGGATTATGCCTACTATTAGATTCAGAAACATTCAGCATTGGAAAAGTAAGACTTGGGAATTCAATGTTTTTACTTGTTTGGGTGATTATTTTTTTTCCCCCGGAAGATGGCACTTGGATTTAGTCATTTTTATATACAGTTGTGTATCTAATATTTGAAAGTTTCTCACGAAGAAGGATCATTAATGAGTTTGAAAATTAATGTCCAACTGAGAGAAATGGGGATGATATTTTTCTTTCTAAAGCTTTGATTTACTGATTCACTCAGACTCTGATGAATCAAACCAAAGTGTCATCTCACCACGGTACTTATTGCAGCAGTATGTCTCTGCAGAGAGACAGCAGAACAAGGGCAGCGTGCAGGCACAGGAACTTGTTGCACTGGGGAAAAAAAAGAAGTGCTGTGTGGACAGAAATGGGCTCTGCGTGTTGTATTTGGGTCATTTGTGAATGTCACAGTCCTGCTGTGTACACACAACAGTACTGATGCTAAAGGACAGAGGGCTGCTCTGTCCTTCCTGCTCTTCTATTCCTCCCTCACCTCTAGACTTGCCACTGAAAATATTTTTTTCCATAATTTCAGATTCCTCTTTGTCCCTCAACTATTTTTTCTTCACGTTTCCGCTTAGCTTTCTTCTATTTATAGCTTATAGGTGAACTACCAAAACTTGCCTATTAGTCTCACTTAGATTGGATTTCTTTTCCTTTTGGTCTGAAAAATTGATTAAAACTTTTTTTTTTCCACCCTTATTGTCTGCTTTCCTTGCGCACACAGATTCCCCCACCACCATGACCCTCAGGAATGTAGGGAATGATCAATTCCCATAAAATAAGATGATGTGAGTGGGCACAGGTTTCCTTTCCTCTGTGCTCAAGGTTTTATATAATCAAATGCTTCTCTGTTTCTAGAAGTTTTTTCTAATTATGCCCCAAAATGAAATATTTGACAGATTCCCATGGGGTTTATTGACCATACTGACACAGTAAGGTAGCATTTTACTGGCCAGCTAAGAGAAAAAAAAGGGAAATAAAAGGAAATCCCTTTTCATAATTTAGTTCTGTTTGGTTTAGGAGATGTTGTTTTACTTGTTTGGACTTTTATACATTATGCCTGCTAGTAGCAAAGCATGATGTTTCAATTAATTACAGTGGAGCTGCAGTAGTTGAAGATGTGGCACTGTGTTGCCCAATATAAGTGCAAACCAGGAAAACACAACAGCATCACCAAATAAACTCTTTGGTTTCATTTCTCTTTGCAGTTATTCTTTCCAGGTTGCATTTGTGAGACAGTGCAGTTGGATACTCCTCTGCAGTCAGTCCTGCCTGAAATCTCAAACAGATTTCAGAAGATTTGAGAGTAAATCACTAGGTTTGTACAGGTGACAGTTTATTCTCACTTCACAACTCTTGTTTTGACACTTAAATTTATCTGCCTTTCAGATGCTCCTGAAACAGTCAGTCAGACTGTTTTAGCTTCTTCCATTCTCAGCACAGTGATGGAAAACTCAGCTGGTTCTCGTCCTGCTAGTAGTCCACCCAAGAGTGTCTTCTGTTCCAAATATGAAATACATACTGCTTCTGAGAAAAAGACTAAAGAACGTACGGAAAATGTCCTGGAAGAACACTCACAGAAGGGTAGAGATGTACAGAAGAGGCTGAATGAAGTGAGTTGCAAACTTGAGGGAGCTTCTTAAGTATAGATGAGCTTTTGTTGGTTTTGTCATTGCTGAGTTTTGCACGGTTTTGCTTATGCTATTTTGATCACCCTTTGGCTGCTGTAAATTGTACTTGGTCACCATGATTCCAACATGCTGTTTGAGCGACAGAAGTAGCTAATGGGTAGTAAAGTTGTTGGCATGATCCTTGTAATGGTGTTCCGTACATAGTCCATTGCAGCCCATTAGCAGGTTAACTAAGAAATATTGTTAAAAAGAAAAACAAAAAAAAGCCCCCAAACCTCTAAATTCCCACACACATGGTGTTCTCAAACGCATTTTTTTAGGCTATATATTTAGCATTTTAGTTGGTTTAGCTTGGTGGTTTGTGTGGTTTTTTTTTTTCTTCTTTAGACCACTGAGCTACATGAGCAACAGAAAATCAATTTAAGACTGATCATTGATGATTTGCAGACCAAACTGATGGAAGTGCAGTTAGCAAGAGATGCTCTTCAGGATACTAGGTATGAACACTAAGACATATGTGTTGTGGAGAGTGTGTCTATGGGCTCTGAGAGGCACTCCGTATCTCCTAAGCGAGAAACTTGCCCTCTGGAGTGAGGGCAATGCACCTAGGTTAAGAAAATGGCTTATTTTGTAGTTGTGGAAAGCAGCAGTTAATCAACATAGGTATTATACCTATTAGTCAGGATAAAAATACATGTTGTGAATCAGGTTTTCTAAATTATTTCTTTGGTTTGCAAATTAGACAGAAGGAATCTCAGAGCCAAGAGAATGTAAAAACACAGCTGAAAAATAGCATACAAGAGCTTGAAGCTGCCAACCAGATGCAGGAGGAGTTGCTGAGAGAGGCCGACATCCAAACTGAGCATCTGAGAAAGATGGTCCACAGCCATGAGGAAGTGCTCCTGGAACTACGTGGCATCCTAATGGACTACAAAAAGAGCACAGGCAAGAAACTCTGTGAGCGTGAGAATATTACTAGCCTACATATCCACAGCCTGAGCACAGCGTTTGCTGACACCCTGCAAGGTTTAGACTCAGAAGTATCCTACCTCAAAGAAAAACTTGTCCTGGTATGCTACTTTTCCTTCCAACACCCTTGTATTCTGTATTTTAGAAAATATTTTTTAAAACTACATGAGCTGCCATCTAAACTGGCCTAAGGAAATGGTTATGTCATAGAGAGATACAAATGCTACTTGGCAGGTGCTGGTGTGCCAGCCTTTTACACTGTCCCCAACTTGAGATTGAGATTATTGCTGGAATTTAACCAATATTGTGGACATTTTCTGAGTTAATGGTGGAAGCAAAGGGAAGGAAATTACATTTTGAAAACTACTACTTAGACAGTCTCTTCTTTAGCGTTGTCATCTGTTTACAATAGGTGGAAGAAGAACTAGAGACATTGAAAAAAGATTCACAAACCCAAAAGCAACATCTGCTTCTGCAACATCAAAATAGGTACCTCTTCTCCATTTATTTCTTCACAAAACATAAAGAGACATTTTTTCAGTTGTTCTGCAGGTAATTCTTCTTCGATGATGATGATGTGGAGGGAGGGAGTGTCTGGAGGGCAGCAAGCAGTGGTTTCTGAGGACTTAATTGTTCCATTCCAGATGTTTGTTTGCTTTTGGCTTTCTGCTGCTTTTTCCTTCCATGCTGACAATTTTCTGTTTTATGCACTGCCTGAAAAAATTCCATTTTGGAAGAATCTGTATACCTTACTGCTGTGTGATTGGTCACTTAGGTGAACATAGAGAATTTGTTGGGAGACTAGGTCCACCATTAAAAGAAAAGATTGAAAGTAATCAGTTTGGTGGTTACATCAGCTTTTTTCAGCTTTTTTTTTTTTTTTTAATTTCACTAAGAGCTTTGTCCTTCCTTCCTCAACAAGTCCTAATTTCTTCAGCTATCCACCTGAATTATACTGTAACCTGTTGAAAATAAAAGGATCAATAGGGCTTGTTAGATAATATTTCATTCGCTATAGAACATCCAAATTATTACATCTTTGACTACTGAAAAATACCATTACCTCTTCAGTGGAGGAGTTACTCTTTGGCAAGGCTAAAATGATAGTTTCTTTTGGAACAGGGTTGAGCAGCTAGTAAGTGAGCATGAACAGGAGGTGGCAGCACTACCTGAGAAAGCTTAACAGGGCTTGCAACTATGCAAATAATCTCCAAAGCCAGATGGAGATCATTCAGTGTGTTTTTAGATTGTAGTACAGAAAATGTTAAGAGTACCCTTAATTTACAAGGCTAGAGTTACGGGATGAAAGCGTGCATAAGCTGAGAGCTGTAGCTGAGAGGAGTTTTAGGTTGCTGTGTTGCACCATGACCTTTGCTTTCTATAATCTTCTAAAACTTGATGCCTCAGAAGTCAGTGCTCAATATATCATTTTAAAGCAATTAGGACGTGCCATGCAGTGTTGCAGATGTAAGATGGGATTTAAATTTCAGTATACATTAATATCTGACGGTAAAATGCTTCTCGGTTCTGTGCGTAGAATAGCTGGGATGCATTTGAAAGCAGACTTGGCTGTCTTAGAGCTTGCCTGAGGGTAAATGAGTTATCATCGGGAATAAAAAGCATCAAGACTTCAATTTATGGAATTTTCTGTGAAATGGATGTCAGAGAGCAAATCTAACCAGTAAGAAGGTGTAATTTTTATGTGACCCCACTGTGAGTAGTAACGATACTCCAAGGCAGTAGGTTTCAGTGGCCATACCGAGCAGTGAAAACAATCACAAATGTTACACACTCTCATGGTTCTTACAGTTCCTAATTTCTCCATCTAAAACTTTTTTTAGAGAACAAACAAGAAACCAAAGTTCAGTGTGTGCACATCAAGATAGTCACCTGGAATCTACAGTTTCTCAGCTGCGTTCTGAGTTGAAAGAAGCTAAGAGGATGTATGAGGACAAGGTGTGTATGGATTTGTGTGTCAGCACTACTGCCAGTGGAATTGGATATGTGGGTATCTGAAATGTTCTGGATACATAAGGAAAGTCTTTTGATAAGGGCTTGCTTCAGAAAAACTGTGTGGACAGTAAGATAAATTGCATTATCCTTAACTCCATATTATTTTTAAGACCAAGTTATCTTTTTCTAATGTGACATAGCTTTGCAAAACTTACTGTCTACAAAATGGCTTTGCTGAATATATTGAGGGCATACCATAAATTATGACTTCTGGAAATAAATACATAAATTATTCTGCACTACAAACATCACTTGCATATGCTGGACAAGAACATCAGTCCACAGGCAGTAAAAAAAGCTTCTTATTTAAGTTATACTGCCCAGGAAAATTCTTTGGTAACTTTGTCTTGGTAAGTGCACAGAAGGGAGAGCATACAGATTACAGCAGCGCCTGAGAAGCATTCAGGTGCCCAGAGATGCACCATAATGAGGTAAGAATCTTTAACTTCCATTGAAATTCAAAGGCTTCTAAACAGCAGGATATAATATAGGCAAAAAAGAGAAGCTGGCCAGCACCTGCATATTGAAACCATTTTTTAATCCCATTAGTCTTGACAAACCTTTTTTTTAACCACGCTTTTCCCTGAAGACCAGCAAGGGAATTCCAGTGCAGCATTAACTGCAGGCACTTGGAGAGACTTTCTTACAGTCCCCTGACAGAATCTGAGCCATGTCACTGCAACATTTTATTTCCTGTTTCTGTATTGTGTCCATGGCATCCTTCACTTACTTCACTGCTTTGGTTTCCATTTTTATAAACAATTTGAAAATATTTAAATATTTTTTTTTCATTTTTGTTGGAAGATAATTCATGTTTTCCTTAGAAAATTATCTGATAACAGAACAGCTGCTCTTCGCTCCCTTTAAAAATTGGTGAAGCCGACCCATGGAGAAATGCTTGATGGATCCAAATCCATCTTAGATTACTAACCAGGAGGATTTAGGCATCTTGCTCCTACCTACTGTTGGAAAAGGAAAGTTCAGGTCACAGGGGTACTGTGAAGTTTGGCAGAGCTGATCATCTCTGATCCAAAAAGCTGCAAGAATGGTATGGCAGGGATGTGGGGCCAAGCCTGTGGAGCCGTGGTGTACGTGTGCTCCAGAAAATGTTGGGTTTGTAGATCTGCAAGAGAGAACACAGCTCGGTCCAGTAAAAAGGGCTTTTGAATCGGAAGTATAATACAGTGAGTTGCTAAGGTTGGCTTCGGAGTGAGACATGTTGATAGCTGGAGATCATTTGATCTCAGGCTGTGACATGGAGTCATTCCTGGGAAGGCGTGAGAGAGAATCTAAATAAAGCTTTTACAACTGTACGTCTCTCTTTGTACAACATGCATTTCTCTGCTGCCTCTCTGGCAGGAGAACACTTTAGCAACTGCAGTTTTCCTAAAATGTTTATTAGAAGAGCACTGCAGGATTTTTTTTTTTTGTATTCTCTCATTGATTCTGTATAAATTGTGTTTTACTTACACTTGCATTATATTGGCTTTTCTTAACTAGTAGTGCTTGAAGTCAAGCAAGCAAAACAGAATACGTTAAAATAATTCTTGATGAATATTTGTCTTTTTTCTAGGTCAAAGATCTTAAGAAGCAGTTGCGCTTAGCTCATTCTGAGAAAGCAGGAGCTCAGGCAGAACAGGATCGATGCAGCCAAGAATCTGGAAATTTGAATGACCAGATTCATCAGTTATTGGTAAAAACAAACGACAGTATTGACAAAAATCTTGCTCTCAAAACCTGTCCTTACTGCTGGTGTTTTGATTTGCACATTGATTGTTTGCAAACTTATAATTAGGTTTCAGGATTATATTTTACTAGAAATTTGAATTTGCTCTGGAGAAAGTATCCCAAAGACCTTTGCCATTAGCAAGGCAGGATGTTCAGAATTAAGATTAACTCTGTCATGCCTTGCTTTTCTTCTCACATAAGATTATTTCTTAATGACTGAGTTCTGAGGTATTAGTTTGTGTGGTGTCACTAGGTTCATTTGCCCATTAATTGTCACAGTACTTCTGAAGGACATTTTAAAATTATTTCATTCTGTATGGTTCTCTCCTGTTGAAGAACATGTTAGTGTAAATCTTCTCCCACAGATTGTACATAGGTATAGAGGAGTCTGGAGTCAGAATAATCATTGTATAACTGAAGGTTAGGAATTTAATTTTGAGTTTGCTTTCTTTTCTGTTTCTTCAGCTCATGTTTTCAGTCTGCCATTCTCTGAGCTTCCTACTTATTTCTCTACTTCAGCTTTAACAACGTGCAGATAGTTCACAACAGCAAAGGTTATGATGGGCAGAAATACCGATTGATAATTTAGTTTGGGTACATCTTAAATTCATACTTTTGAAATTAGTTGCTCTGAAACATGTACGTTGGTATTTTTAACATTATTTACATTTTAAATTGTCGTTTATCATTCCAGTTATGTACTGTTAGGATTATTTCTGAGATGGAACCAAACAAGCTCTGGAGAACATGTGACAAACAACTGCATTAAATAAAACAAGTAATGAACAATTCTTATTAGTGGTAAATATGGGTATTTAACGAGAGCAGCCTTCCTTGGCATGGCGTGTAGGGCTTCATTGGTTTTCCTTTGATGTGGACACAATATAATCTTTTATCATTTTTGTTTATACTTGTTTTGGGACAGATATAAATGACATGAAAGACTTCAGTGTTGAGGTGTTATATACTACTGCTGTAATTATTTTGAAGCATGTAAAGTTAAAAGTTACAGCTTTGTTGCAGGAAAACAGGTAGGAGGTGTCAGACTAGTTTAGCCAATAATCCCATCTTCTGCTAAGTGTAAATCCATGCAATAGTCTCAATTCAGATCTGGAATCATGTAATGGAATCGTGTAATCTTAACAGAAAGAACTGAAGAAAAGAATTCTAAATGTGATTCAGGGAGGGAAATCAATTTCTTGTAGGCTGAACTTCATAAAAAAGAGATAGAACTGAGTCTAGAAAAAGAGCAGAACAAGCGATTTTGGGATTGGAACACAGAGAACAGCATTGCCATTGACCACCTCAGGAGAGAACTAGACAACAAAACCATGCAGTTGCAGCTTATGGAAAACACAGTGAAGGAAACGAGGACTGAATGTCACAGACAAACAGAGCACCAGGTTGGTGAGCAGGTGCAGTGTGCTTGTGTTCAGGAATGGTGCTGGAATGAGGGGCTGTACTTCAGGTGAAAATACTGTAGCTGCGGTTACTGTGGTTGGGAGGCCTCTGGAGTTCATGGGCCAAAATTTTCCTTCCAAAGATGCAGGTACACAATAGTAAGAATATGCATTTTTAAAATTTATTTTACCTGCCCAGCCTTCATTTCTCTTTACTGATGAGGAAGTGGAAGCATTATATTTAATTTTGTTTTTTGACATACAATCCTTTGGAAAAAATTAATATTCTGTTGGTAGTGTGTTTCAGTTTGACTGTGAAGCTCCAAACCAACATTTTGTAGATCTCCAGAAAGTTTGGTGCTGCAGGATGTAAAAAACTAACTATTGAAGGTAGTACTTTTGGTAGTGAGCATTTCTGTAGGAATAATAATAAATAATATTAATAAACATATTTTAATA
>NW_008595577.1:0-38883 GCF_000691845.1 Merops nubicus
CCTCCTCATCCTCCCACAGCAGGGCACAATTAAGGCCATGGGTCCCCTGCTGCCACAACAGCCATGGATGGTGATTGGCCCAGATGTCACAGTGGCCTCCTGATGTCATGAGCTACCTCACAATGGCCTTCTGAAGCCAAAAGCCACCCCACTGCCTGGTGCTGCTCATTTGCTGAGTGTTCGGGCACTGGCACACCACGTCTGGCAGGAAGAGCTCCCAGAGCAGCAAAGTGAGCGGCTGGCCACCTCTCGGTGGGGGCATGGAAGAGCCTATGGAGGTGTATCCACCCCAAGACGAGGAGGAGCCCATGGAGGTGGATCCTCCAGCAGACATGGAGGAGCCCATGGAGGTGGATCCACCCCAAGACGAGGAGGAGCCCATGGAGGTGGATCCTCCAGCAGACATGGAAGAGCCTATGGAGGTGGATCCACCCCAAGATGAGGAGGAGCCCATGGAGGTGGATCCTCCAGAAGACGTGGCACAGCCGATGCAGGTGGATCCCCCCAAAGAGAAGAAGAAGCCCCTGAAGGTGGACACCCCCCGCCGCAGGCTCCGCAAGCGCCACGCCATCGTGCCAGGGTTCCCCTCTGCACCCTCAGCCAAGGGGAGCCGTGGCAGAAAGGGCCCAAAGTGGCCCCGGCTGGGTGGCCTCCCCTCTGCTGCCCGCCCCCATCTCCCTGGAGGCCCCCACGGCTGGCCATCAGCATAAGGGCCCCTTCTCCCTGCCTCCCTCCCCAGTTCTTTTTGGACTGTTCAATAAAAATATTTTAAAACCCCAATAAGTCAAGAAGGCAGCAGTGGAAATGCTTTTCCTCTCCCTGCTTTGGTCCTGTGGCAGCTGTGCCTGGACTACCATGTGCCCCGTACACTGGTCACAAGAAAGGGGAAGGCAGAGCTCAGGACCAGGATGATGAGCAATAAGGATTGTTGCAGATATGATGCCCATCATATCTTCCTGCTCTCCCAGTATCCTGGAACAAACAGAACCTTTGCCTGCCTGCCACCATAACTTCTTGGTAGTATGAGACTCTAGGAAGAAGAGCTAGTTTGATCAAGATCTCTCTAGTAAGGTTGGAAGAGCTTCCTTGCTTCATGTTTGTTATCCATTTTTAATTCTGAATGTGTGGTGAGCATTGTTAGAAGGACTCACACAACTATCGGCCAACTATCAGAGCAGGGGACACAATCAATCTTTCTCCAGAGTATCTCTCCATGAAGTGTTTCAACAAGATACCTTCTGCCATTGTGGGTCTCTTCCTCGCACGGACACGTGGATATTCACAGCCCTCTCTTGTCACCAGGACAGGCCCAGAAGTCATGCTGAAACTGCCAGTCTCACGACTGCTAGAGGTAACCTTCTCCAAAGGGACAGTGGCACTACCTAGAGATCATGATGAGCTCAAGAGCCTGTAGAAAAGTAGCCCAAAAAAAGATAGTTTATGCAGGAGCGGGTAACACCTGAGGGGAAGTAACGAGGTTGGGGAAGAGCGATAAAATACCACAGGTCCAGGCTGTGAGGCCAAAGTCCTCCTCCCAGACCATCTCTGCCTCTGGTCTAGACACCACTGAGGTTACTCCCACTGAAGACACGTGCTGTTGCACTAGCGCTCCACCATGTACCCATCTGCACTAGAGTAAAATGTCTACTCCTTCTGTGGAAGGTGGTTGACAGAAGCTGTTCCTGTTCCTGTCTCTGTATCAGTGGAGTCCAGGTGGCTAGGCATGGTTTTAAAAGTGAATTGAAATGCTTTATTCCACCACATTTCCTCTTTTCCTTGGTAGGAGCCATGGCACTGCCCATTATCAGTTATGTGCCTAACTCCTGTCCAAAAAAAAGTTTTCATTCCCAAACAAGCTGAACCTTCTCAGCTTTGCCCTGGTGCCAGAAATAAAAGTTTCCCCATATTTGACGGAGAAATCTCAGCTCAGGCTCATGCCTCAGACTGGAAAATCCAGCCACAAATTGCTTCCCCCCATGTTTTAGTGGTGGGGTTTTAATTTCTCAAGCTGCACTTGAGACGAATCAAGACTGTTTCACAGGTTTCTTATGGCAACACCTGCATTTATCTGAACACATGCCCACATACAAGAGGCAGCTTGATTAGATGGCCGATGGCACATCGCTTGGCTAATTGTTACTCTCCTCATGCAAAACCAGGCAAAAGGCAGCAACAGAAATTCTTGTTTTGCATGAGCCTCTTTGCCAAGAGAGAAAAGACACTAAATTCAACAATGTGTCCTAGCACAGCAGAGAAAAGCCTTGAGCTGCCAAAGAATGGACAGGATGGGGTTGCTACAGGCAGAGCACATGGGAGGCAGGCTGGGAACCCTTCACCCAGTCACCACACATCTATCCACATAGGGAGGTTTATAGGGTTCTAACGTGTGGTGTCACCCATGCTGCTCAGCCAAAACGCCCAAGTAAGGAGCTGCTGTGCAATGATTGTGTCATTGCTCTTGATGAATTGGAGTGAGAGCCAGGCCCAGGAACCTCACTGGTCTGCCGCAGGAACAAAGATCATCCCAGATGGTAGAGCTGGGCAGATGGAAGCGAAAAATCAGATGTGAATAATTTGCAAACAGATCCTCCTTAATGGGCTGCCTGCTTTTTGCAGTCAGGACACTGACACTGTGCAGTTGTTGTCTTCACAGAAGGAGGAAACACCCAAAGAGGGTAAAATTCAGGGCAAAGCGTCAGCCCAGCATAGATGCATGCTAGGAAGGGACATGCTCACAGGGAGCTCTGCAGCTGGTCAGGTGAAGTTCTGGGTGCTGTTGCCAGCAAAGGTTGTTCTCACTCGGTAGGTGAAGCACCAAGGTGGGGAACAGGAACAAAGTGTCATTATTTGGTCAGTCAGAAAGAAGACACATGTAACAAACAGTCACAGCCTGTGTTTTGCTCTGGGCCATGGCCAGACACCAGAGTGCTGCCCTCCCACTGCTGCTCCTCCTGGGAACATGCAGCCCATGGTCCCTGGCTGTTACTGGCTTGCTGACATGGCTCCAGTTACACACTCATTAGCAGACCAGCAGTAGTCAGAGCGAGGGACAGTGCCTGACAAAGCCAGGGGACAGCAGAGGTCTTGTTCAGACTGCAAAGGAAGGCCACAAAGCTGCTACACAGGTCAACATCTGGCCTTCACACATGTCCTTGCCTCTTCTTTGCTTGCTTAGGTGGGATGCTGCTCAGTGTGGTGGTCCTGAGGCACCACAGCCTTCCCTGGATCTCCATGAAACTGCAGATAGGCAGCAGCCTAGAGCTCCTCAGAGATGACAGTCAAATATACACTGTACTGAGCCCAAACCTGATGCCTCAGGGGTAGGATGTACAAAGACACTGTTCACAAATGAGTCCCTAATTCCTTGGAAGAAAGGCCCATGTTTAGGTAGAGCTGCACCCTGTGGATGTGCACAGCCTGGGGCTCCGTCCTGGCCCCCTGTGCACTTCTGGTCTCCATTCCCCATGGCCACAGCAGGAGATCCCTCCATCACATCCCAGGAGCCTGCACTGCAACAGCCCTCAGGGGTGTGCTGCAGTGTCCTCCATCAGATGGCACAACAGCCTTCCCGAGGCCACTGGGGGAACCCCTCCTACCCCTGAGTGGCCTCTCTCCAGCTGCAGAGGAAGAAGGGTCTTGGATGTCACTGTTATTAGGTTAAGGAAAACAAAAAAAAATGAAAAAAAAAAAAAAAAACACAACGAAACAAACACACACACAAAATCAAAAAAAACCATCACAAACCCATGACAACTTCTTTCCAAAGAGGAAAAAGAAAGGGTTGGACTATAGATTTTTCCACCAGGGAAGTTCCCTTTTCCCTTGGAAGCTGCAGAATTTTCCTCTTTAAAAGAAAGTTCAGGGACTGAATCCCAAACTTTTTAATTCAGAAGCAGATCTGAAGGGCTGCACAGGAGTCTTCCTGGGCTGTCTCCAGCCCTCCCTCTCCTTTGGGTTTTTTTGGGGGGGGCAGGTTTAAACCTCTGAACACTCACAGAGGCCACTGTGTCAGACATCAGTTGACCCAACAGAATTTGGAGGAGAGGTGCAGGGGCTCCCAGAGGGTGCAGATCAGTCAACAAATCTTGTCAGTAGGGGAAATCTAGAGTGTGGAGTGGTGAAATTACCATTCCCAGCAGCAGTATTTTGTAATAAAACTTCAGTTTCCCACTCCAATATCTAAACTTTGCAAGGAAAGTCCTTAAGCTTCAGTTTCTCACTGAAGTTTGGGAATTTTCTGCAGTCCTCTCTCACTTGTCATTTCCTGCTTTCTATCAGTTCTTCTGCATGGGCTGTGCAGCCTGTCAGTGCAGATCTGACAACCTGCTGGACGTCAGTGTGAGCATCCTGGAGTTTGCAGAGTCTGCCAGGCCACGTTTGTCCTCCTGATGTCTTGACAGCTGCCCCAGGTATGTGTCCAGGAGGTTTGTTAAAGGGCAGTTCCTCAAACACCCATTTTCAAATGAAATACCCTCCTCTTCTTCCTGGCCTCTATGGGTGGAATCAAGAAGGCAGACAGGGTGGTCATCCTGCCAGGCTGCTTCTTCAATCCACCTTGTGCCAAGGGGACTGAAGCCCCCATGACCAAGCCTTCCTCTGCTCATCTCCTGGCAGTCTCCTCAGTGGACAGGGACACTGCCCCAGGGCTGCTTTCACTGCATAGGCTTCCAAGCTCAACAACTGATGAGCAGGATGGGATAACTAACACCCCTCAGGTTTTAGGGGCTGGTGCCTCTGCAAAGTTCTGCACAAGGACCTTATTGTTCCCCAAATCCCTCCTTGCCTCTGAGATTGACACCTCCACAGGATCTCATGCTATAAACCATTCCAGACTTTTCTCTGCGGAAGAGAAGGAGCTCCCTGACATCTGTTCTAGAGAGCTACAGGGAGCCAATTATCCTTGAAGGCAAACTGTCCACAGATAATTGGAAATATAGACTTTCAACTGATGGAATGTTGACTAAACTCCAGCTATTGCTTCACACGTGTCACATTGAATCTCTGAAGCTTCTTACAATGCTTAGCAGGTGCATTATCGTGTCACATCCAGACAGGAGCCACGGTGCTGCACCTAATTGGAAACCTGGTTCACAGCATCCCTCCCACAACCCATTCTGCAGGAGTGTAACTGGAGGAATTTTACTCCCCTCCCACCCCAGGCTGAAAAGATGCAGGCATGGACGCCGCAGTTTTTGGAGACAGCTGCAGCAGAGTACTAGCTGGTCTCACTCTTGGCTGGAGAACAGGAGGCAGAACTTGAAGAGCAAAGCAAGTTTGCAAATGGGATGGAGGATGAGGGAAACCAACCCACACCACAGCCTGCTGCCCAGGGTCCATCTTCTGCCACTTAGCCTGGCCTGGGAAGTTCAAGGGGGAGGTTGGATTCATCTCCCTCCTTGATGCCTTTGCTCTGCCAGTGTGCTAGGGATCTCTACAGATCTTCCTGTGGGAAAGCAAGGACCAGCTTTGCCATTTGCTTGTGCAGGGGGATGCAATTCCCTGGGGAAGAGTCATTGCATCCATGGGGGAAATAGTACTGCTTCCATCTATCAGGGTAATGGAGAATTTGGGATCCAACAGCTTGCCACAGCAAAAAGGAAGAACACTGCTCCCTAGCCCTGCTCCCACAAACACAGCTACCCACCCAGCCTGGGCTGCACAACAGGACAGAGCTTCAGCCCCCAGCATCTGCTGCAGATTCAGCTCTGATTCTTGCATGGAGAAAGAACTGGCACACTCTTTGGGATGCAGGAAATGAAAGAACTGAATCCCACCCAGCAAAACCAGCTGGCAACCAAATGTCCAGCCAACAGCCATTAGACATTTTCCTTCACCACAATGCAATGGACAATTAGGCAGGAACCTTCAGCGGCAGGAAGATCTGTTTTTTTCCTTGTATAATCCTCCAGTCCTATGGCTGTGTTCAAAAGCCCAAGTCCCCCAAGCTCGGACACTGGCCTTATGTGGTTTTGCCCAACAGAAAATTATCTTTGCAAAAAATAGCAGTGACAGCTCTTCAACATCCAGTGATGGAAGATTTGTAATGCTGCAGTATGGCCCATTGAGACAAACTGGCCACAGGGATGTCCCCGTCCCCGGGGACATGGGGATATCCTGCAGGTGTATCTGGGTCTTTTCACTAGTCAAGTGCTCTCCAGATATTGAGCATCATGCTTCAATCAGGTGATTAGATCTCATTTTTTTTTTTTTTAAAAAAAAAAAAAGATATTATTTTCCAGGACATGTTCTTCCATCCTAGATTTTTCCTGGAGGAAATAGGAAATCCTGCAGCTCACACTCCACGAGAGACAACTAGCAGAAGCTGCTCATCTGCCTGTAGACCTGCACAGGGCTGCGTGGGTGGCTGCTTCTCCCTGCAGAACCAGTGGGAAGGGCTGCAGTGAGGTCACTGCATCGACAGGCAGAGCTCTGCTGCTCTTCTGGCAGCGTAGCCCATTTGTGTTGTTAATTAATGGCTTTGCTAGAGGAAGATAAATGCTCCAGATTTATTGTAAAACAGAAGTAAATTTTTAATAAGGTCCAATTAGTGGCAGTTTCCAGTGGCAAGCAGCTCTGCACCTTCCCATCAGCCTCCCAGGGAGGTGGTAGGAGCAGTTGAAGGAGCCCCTCCACTAAGGCCCCTGGATCAGCAAGTCCCTGCAGGGTCTTTCTGGTGAGGCAACGGTGTCTGCAGAGCCCTGTAGAGGTGTATGAGCATTCACACGTGTGACACCTTCCAAACTGGGCAGCTGGGAGGCTGAGGACAGTAGAAGAGCATGTCTCAGTGGCAAACTGGTCAAGCAGTGTCTGTCCTGAACCAGCATCCCAAGAAAAGACCTTGGTGTAGTCAGCTTCACAGCAGCTGGGCTCTGCTGTAAACTTGCAGCGCACACAAACCACCTGCAGTAGGTTGGTGAGGTAGAAATCCTCCATGGATGAGCGTGGGCATTTTACTGCATCTGCAGACAGCCTGGCACAACAGCACTGACAGAGGCGTGCCAAAAATCTCCAGCTTTGAAAGCAAATGGTGGTCCTTTCACTCTGGAGAAAGTTCTATTTCAAGTCAACCGCTGAGCCACACCTGTCTCAGAAAGTTGCAAGCTTTTCCAAAATATTTGCAATGCTCTGCGAGGGCTGGAAATGTCCCTTTAGTGAGGGAGGTGAAACTGCAGCTCCAGTGACCTCCACAACCTGCACTTTCTACAGCAAAAGCAGGCCGGGATCAGAGCATCGCTCAGGACCTCGCCCAGCCCCGCCACAGCGTGGGGATGCCAGGGCAGAGCTGCAGGCACCTCTGGCACAGGCCACTGCCAGCTGCTTCAAAGGAGGGGCACAGAGAAGCCCCACATCAGAATTCACATTTAAAGAGCTTGTTAGAGACCTTCAGGTAAAACCCGGACTGTGCTGATTAATGTGAGCTGCATCCCAGAGTGACTCGGTCAGGAAGGGACACCAGGAGTCCAACTGCAGACCCAGATCCTCAACCAGACCAGGCTTTGTCCAGCTAGGTCTTGAAAACCTCCAAAGGAGGAGATCCCATTATCCACATGGATCCCTATTCCAGCTGTGCTTACACAGAAAATGTCTTTTTGTATATCCACATAGAACCTCTGTTACTCCAGACTTCAACCACCGTCTCTTATTAGTTTCCACCAAACACCTCAACAAAGAGCCTGCTTCTGTCTTCTCAATACATACGTATGAGTACTGGAAAGTTGCTATTTAGTGTCACTCTCCCCTTCCCCAAGCTGAAGAAGCAAGTTTCCTCAGCCTCTCCTTGGGTGCCCATGACCAATATCTTTCATGTCCTGGCAGACACTACCTCAGATGCATCCTCTTCTGTCCCATGGACTCATAGGGTTGAGATTTCCCAAGGGATCCCTGACTCACTCCTCCTCCACTGCTGGTAGCTGTTCTCCTCCTTGAACCTTTTCTCTAAGCCTAAAGGTCTAGGGGACATTGTCAGTGGAGAAGGCAAAAAAAAACCCCAAAACATCAACCTATTGGGTTCCTCTGCCTTCTCTGTACCCGTTGTCACTGAATCACATCCTTCTCATTCAGCAGAATGTTTCCTTACTAAGTAATTTTGCTGCTGACACATGGGTAGAAGCTCTGCTTATTGTCCTTTATCTCATCCTGAGCTTTGGCCTTCCTAACACCATCCCTCTATGTCGGGGCAATTCTTCTTCCTATTCATCCTATGTCATCCTCTCAATTTGTGCATCCTTTTAGCACCGGAGTTCACCCAGGAGTTCCTTGTTCGTGAAATTTCCTCTCACCCTTAGTCATGTTTCATTCACTGACTTTGACTGTGAAAGCCCCACCTGAGCTGCAGCTTGTCAGGTTTTATCTGACCAGTCCTCCCTCACTGGCCCTGGCAACCATGTGAGCTCGACCCAACTACTGCTGGTCTCTTGGCAATTCCTGTTCAGCACAAGTACCTGCTGCACGTGTTTGCTGTGGGCTCAGGGAAACTTTCCAAGATGCCCTATTATTAAAAAACAAAATAAATTTAAATAATTTCATTTATAGCATTTACTGTGCAAGGCTGGAAGTTACTGTCTTAGGTCAGGGCTGGCATCCCCTGTCCCCTCCTGTCTCACCTGCATCCTAGCCCAGCAGGAGACACAGCCTGCTGGTTCAGAGAGCTCTGCTTCTGGTACCTGGGCTGAGCAGCTTTCAACCTCTTCAGCTTTCAGCTTCTACAGGCATGTCTTCCAACTTAGTTATGTGGCCAGTTTGGGATTTTCTGTTCTTAGCCGGAACCCAGAGGCCCCCCAGGTCTGCAGATGCAGGTGGGAGCTCGTGCACTATAGGATGTCATCTGCTGAAGAGGAGCCTGGGTTCACCCTAACCACCAAAAAAGGAACTGGAAGTACAAAGTACAAGCATGAGCAGTAACTGTTTTCCCTTCCAGTTATATCTGCTAACCATCCCAGCATCCCTGAAAATGTTTAATGTCTTCTCCTTAGTACACAACAAAAACAAATGTGGGTTTGGAAACTATATTCTGTGTAAATATACCAACGTTTCTAGCAGCACACTTCAAGCCAGGCTCAGTTGCAAACACACACATACCTCTCTAGCAGGGCTTTAAGAGCTTCAAGGTAGAGCTGCTTCAGCTAACAGAATCACTTCACTGAACATTGCACCTCCAGCTGCAGTTATCCTTCTGTGTTAAAGGAGATTAAGAAAAAAAAAACCTCTCCCCAAATGAGGCAAAGGTTTCTGGGAGGAAAATTCTTCCTGGCTGCTGCAGGTGGACAGCTGAAGTGCAGAAACCTACGATTATGACAAATCAAAGTGGAGCTGTTGATTCTGAGCAAGGTCTTGTGTACGGCACAGGCTTTTACGTGGGAGCCAAACACCTTTCATTCTCTTTCTCAGTGGATGAGCAGCCCAGTCCCAAGCCCTAAGGTGGCACTTTCTGCTTCCCTGCCTTCCTTCACCAGCTGTTGCACTGCCTGCTTTGACACTGTCAGGGGTGTAGGAGAAACCAGAATGGCACAGGGAAGTCCTGGTGCCTGTATTTAATACCCAAACCAAGCAATACAGGTTCAGCTGTCTCTACACAACTGCTCTGGGAAGGGCTTCACACCTTTGAGGCACTTACACTGGACAGCCTCCTTACAAAAGAGCTTGAGCACCTCACAAGCTATTCTAAGGATACAACTCAATTCTTAATACATTTTTTTTTCTTTATAATACTGGAACCATCCATATTACCACCACAGAAATTATTTGTAATCATATATACTTGTTGAAGCCCTTACACACTCGTTAAGTCCTTGGCTTCAGCAATTTTCAGTGACAGCTTTTTCACTGAATGGAAACTTTTCTCAGCAATTTTTCACCTGAAACTTTACAATTCTTTTCATATCCTATTGTTTTGTTTCATAAAATGATGAAAACAACCTCTCTTCCTCCCACCTTACTAATCAGAAACTGTAAATAAGTTATCTTTAACCACAACATAATTTCTTCTGCCCTAGAACCAGGCTGATTAATGCCACTCTGTGGGAGCTTTGAATTGTGTGAGATACCCCATCATTAAGTTCATTTCATGCAAAGCAGCGACAAAACACAGGCACAGAGATTTCTGGCAAGGGAATTCATTTTTATTTGACTTCATTAGGAGTGGAGCCGTGACCAACCCTTGGTAGGGATGGCAACATCTGGGCCAGTAGAGCTTGGAGCTGGTTACACTGGGACCAGGAAGGTTTTTTTTGTCAAAAGCATGCAGGGAGCATCTGAGAGAGAAAAGAAGGATCAGCAAGAAACAGAGGTTGGGATACTTGCCAAGTCAGGAGCACAGAAAGTCAGGCTTAGAAAACTCATCTCTCATTTTCCAGCTTGGACCTCAAGAGTCTGTACCTGCCTCTTCTGTGGGAGGACAAGCTGTGAGGGACAACTGCTACTCTGTAAACTGCCAGACAAAAAGCTGTATTTTCTCCCAGAATACACCAGAGCTTTAGTGGTCTCCTTTAGCTTGGGTGAACTTTATTTAAAAACCATTTTAAGTACCCAAAGCACAGAGGAAAGACGGAATGTCCAGCCAGCAGCTCCCTCCTTCCCTTCAGCAGAGTATCTGCAGAGTTAATGGATGTTGTACACTGGGACAGAGCCCCAAACACCACTTGTAGTCAAGAAATTAATTGTTTGGCTGTTGGCTGTCTATATGTTGTTATAGGAATGTTTTTACACTTGAAGCTCCCTGAAGGCCTCTATAAGTATTCTGCTCATAAATACAATTATAGCAGAGCTCTTGCTAGAAACAGCCATCTATTATGGGATATTGCAGTCTCATCACCCAACCAAAGTCACTGCAAAATCCAATAGATCAAAAGCAGAGAGTTATCACCTGAGCACTCACCCTGGTGGGAAGTTCAGCCCCTGCATACTGAAGATGCAGGCATTCCTTAAAGGCTGCCCAGCAGGATCCTGCAGGTGGAACCTCCTCTTCTGGGCCTCTATGTACAAATATGGAAAAGCTGAGCAGCATATTTCTTGCTGCCTGAGGGATGTATCCCCATCCTGAAAAGAAAAATTGCCTCCTGGGGGAGTTGTAGGCTGATTAGGTGGAGCTCTTACTGTTAATAAAGCAGGAAAATATTGCCAAAGAGAGGGTCAGCTCATCCCTTCTGTAGGCTTCTTTAACATCCCAGTGTATTAAAGAGATCGATCCTGTAATAACCTTCTACCCAACATGACAAAATGTGTTCGGATGCTCACTCTCATGATTATCACCCTTTCCTGTTGGACAGGCCCTTTAGGCTGCTCTGAAGTCGAAAAGGTGTATGCTGGGTTTTGGAGACCAAGGCTCTGCCTGGAAACCAGTGTGGCTATACATGAAGAGAGGTCCTCAGACACTGCTGTGAAACCATCACTAGCTGCCATTCAGGTGTAAATCAAGGCACAGGAGCTACCTGGGGCAAGTCCCTCCCCTGCTGGGATCTGGCCAAAGACCTGACTGCCAGCATCAAAGAGATATCCGTCTTCCCATGAAGATCTTTGCCCTATCACTGCCCTGGAGGGGTGGGCTGGAAAGCCACAAACAACTCTAAGTTTGACCAAGAGCCTGAGAGTTACAGATGTCTGGGTGAGATGACCTGTGTCAGGTAATGGCAGAGACAAGTGCAAGCATCCAGCCCAGATGTGAACCCCTAACACAGATGTCAGTGTCCATGCTCCTCAGGTCACCTCTGTCCCCTGAAGATGTTCTGTTTTCAGCAAAATCTAACTGTTCAAGTGCACTCAAACCTTAATCCAGACATATGCCTGCAACAGAGACATCAGTGGCATAGAGAACGAGCCCCACTCTGGGGTATTTGTTCAGCCTCAAGTCCACTTCTCCCCTGAGATGCTTTGCCACTAGGATAGGCTGTAGTTAAAGAGATTAAAGCAAACACGGGCTTCTTTGCTGTTTGCCACAGCTCATTAGATTACTGTTAGAAAACAGCTCATTAGAATTTAGAAAATGCTGCATTGCTGGTTTTCTAAAGGATTTCTCACACACAACAAAACGAGTTAGAAGACAATGAGAAGCGTGGAAGCCATGCAGCTCCCAAATTAACAGTAGCTTCATGTCATCATTGACTCTCTTCCCAAACTGGGAACTTTTCCAGCATTGTCCTGAAGAACATTGGGTTGAAAAACATCTCAGAAAGAAGAGCTGAGGTTGAACACTTCATCCTCTTCATGTCTTCCTGCGAGCCTTGGACCTGGTCGATGCTGTAGGGAGAATCTTTCCTATGACAGACACAAGCTGCACGTCAGCCCTGTTAGGAGATATGGATTATTCAACCTGCCCATGCAATCATGTCAGTGGCCAGGCTCTGGCAGCAATGATCCTGCAGCTGCACACGGGGAGCCTGAGTAATGCACGTGTTGAGGTTACTTCTGACCCCCACAGTCATCACAGGCAGGTACAAGGCTGAGCCACATCACCCCATACTAACCAAGAGCCACCTTAGTGTGTGTTTTCCTCTGTTCCTACCACCCTCCCTGGGCTTCACTGTGCACAGGAGGCACTTGGAGACTATTGCAAAGGAAACAGGAACAAAAATTTCAAACATGAGGTTGCCCTTCTCCAGGAGAGGCTAATCCTGAGTTTGGACACTGTGGCAAAGAATAGCAAAACCCCCAGAAATCAAAGTTTTGTCAGGCCATTTTTTGGAGGAGTGGGCAGGTAGGATTAACCTAGGTGCCAGGTCTCTGAGGATTCTCCTGGCCTGGCCACGTTGAGGCCACTGCATGGAGAGACAGAATGAACCTCACCCCACACACTTGGGAGACATGCTCCCTGTCCTGCATGACATGTGTCCTTCAGGCAAGGTCTGTCCTTCTGACACAGAGACTCACAGGCCACTTGGCCAGAAGTGTCCAAACCATCTCTACCCTCTGAGCTGGCACTAATATACCCTCACTGGACGTTGCTGTGCCAAGGATTTACAGGATGACCATTAACCCTTTTAATATCCTCCCACAGGAGAGCAGACTCCAAAACAGGGGAAAATCCTGGTGCTGCAGAGTCAAGAGGTGCTTGTTGATCTGATGGGAATATGAACTGTGGTAGATGCAGCCTCCTCTGGGCAGTCTGGCAGAGGTGGGTCTGGAGCAGCTGTCTTTGTGGACAGGCATCACAGCCATACTCCAGAACAAACCCAGACCACCCGAGGAAGAGCAGGACACGTTGCCACTTTTAGATTCCACAGGCAGGGCAGGATTTATTTCCTGGAAGAGGCAGCCTGCTGCTGGTCACCCCCTGATAACCACAGAGCTCTCCAGGTTCCCTCCTTGGCAACCACCATGAGACCAAACAGAGCATGGCCATGGTGTTCTGCTCCCCTCGAGGGACAACATAATGGCTGATGGCACCTGATGGCTCCCACCCTTTCCCAGGTATCAGATGTTGTTCTCTCCCTTCGTGGCATCTTCTTGCAGTTTGCAGCTTCCTCAGAACCACTTAATTGATTTATAACCCAATAATCTATCCCCTTCATTAGCCGCAGTGTACAGTCGTTTATCATTCCCTGCACAAGAACTGATTTCAAGCCCATTAGTACATGACCTGAAATAGTTATGGGCCTGAAGAATTAAACAGTTCAACCTGGCTGAAGGGCAACATCTGCGAGGACCAGACAGGGCTTGTGCCACCAGCACTAAATACTGGATAGGACCAAAGTTTAGAGGCAGCCCTTTTCCAGGGTCTGTGTACCGAGTAGCTGGAGACTGGCTGCAACAAGGAGCCAGGGCGTGGGCAACTGCTTTTCAAAGTGCTTCCAGTCCTTCAGAAAGGTAGACTGCTCAGACTCCAAGCACATCCAGAGTGTCCCGAGCAGCTTTTCTGGGGCATTCATCCGTTCTACTCATGGAGCAACTAACATTTGAAACACAGCCCTTCCAGGCAGGCAGCAAAGGTGAATCCCATGGGACAAATAAACTCCCATAGCCCTTCCCAAACCCCACTGACGTGTGCAGGGGTCATTGTGGTTGCAGGGAATGTCCCAGAGTCTTGCAGGGCTGTGACCTGCCCTCAGGCCTTGCGGGATTGGGAGGTCAGCCTTGGGCCATGGGGAGCTGTGGGGGCACAGGTTCAGAGCCAAGACCCAGGATCTCATCTCAGGGCTCCAGGGATCCTGAGCTGTCAGGGAGCAGCTCAGGTGGAGCAGCTTTCCGGGGGCAGGCAAGCTAAGGGTCACAGCAGGGCAGTCCCACAGTAGCCATGCAAGGAGGGCAGATGCAGTGATGATAATCAGGGCTAACAGTCCAGGCTGCCAGACAAGTCCAAGATGATCAAGCAGGTCTGAGGTCAAGTCAGCTAGGTACAAGGCCAGGCAAAGCATACCTACAGCCCAGCTCAAGCAAAGGCCAAAGACTCATCTCTAAGATGAAATGAATCTCATGATCCAAGCCCCAGAGTAGGGAGGTCAGAGCAATTAAAGGCTGTGGCTGAGCCAGGCTGGAAGGAGCAGACAGGACTCCTGGACATGCTGGTGCTCCCAGGGTGCAGATTCACACAAGTTTGCCCACTAGCAGCAGTCTGCTCAGTCTGCTCCCATGGATGGCTGAGCCACAGATATTAGTCCAACTCTGCATTCATTCATTATTCAGTCCTTCCTTCCAAGAGGAGACAGAGAGGCTTTCATGATGAATGCTGTGGTTTCTAAAAATAATTTACTACAGCTAAAAATGCAAAAGCTGACTCTCCCATCCCCGATAGGGTGTAAATTGGAGTCACTTCAGTGAAATCTGCAGCGATACACAAAGAGAATAAGAGACTAAGGCCCAAATAATCTCTTCTGAAGTCTGATTACCTGCGTCTTCATTTCAAGGTGCACAGCTCCATCCCAAAGCAGAGCCTGGGCTGCCCAGCAGCCCCATGCTGCATCTCACACCTTCCAGGCTGAGAGCAGATTCCCAAGGGCAGGGCTGAGGTGGGGATTTGCACCCCCAGGACACAGCTTCTAATGCCAGCACTCCTGGCGCTGGAGAGCAGGCTCTGGCTTGGCTTTAACAGCAGCTGGCTCTGCCAGCAGGAGACAGACCCACCTCCCAGCAGCCACAGATCCAGCACAGACACTCAGCACCCTCCAGCCATGCCGTCCTCTGCCCACTTCTTGCCTGCTGCCACTGTTTTCTCTGTCCTCCAGGCTCTTGACAGCCTGATCTAGTGGGAGGTGTCCCTGCTCATGGCAGGGGGGTTGGAACTGGGTGATCCTTGTGGTCCCTTCCAACCCTGACAGATTCTGATCTGTTTTAGCAGAGGACTTCAGAGCCCTAATGGCTCAATGGTTGGACTTGATGATCTTAAAGGTCCCTTGCAACCTAAAGGATTCTATGATTCCAGGGAGGGGAGGGGAGGGCTGGCATTGCACAGCTGGTGCTGTGGCCACCGTGCAGGGTCACAGCCATGGCACAGTCCGGAGGAACGTCCTGCAAGTGCCTGTGCTCTGCCTAAAGGTGCCGGAGTTCTAAGTCATGCAAAGTGCAGGCTGGAACAGAGCACTGCTGGAGCAGCTCTTGAGTCCTAAAAAGCTGCTCTGACACTGCCACGGTGACAAGAGTCATTACCTTAATGACCCGAGAACATTTTCGAGTCATTAGTGCCGAGCAGGGATGGCTGTAACGCCACAGAAGCATCTCTTGGTGCCGTTGTGTCTGGAGCATGGTGGAGCTGGGAGATGCCCTGGAGAGGATAACCTCTCCTATCCCACACCACCCCTCTGGGCAGCAAGCCAGACACAAAGTGTGCCTATTCCTTCCCCAGATGAGGAGCCAGCATGTCACTCCCTCCTCCTGTCGGAAAGGAAGAACCAAGTGACAGGGATGAGGCTGGTTCTGCTCCTGAAGGCAGAAACTCGCCGAGGTGTCCCACAGGGCAGTGACCCCCTCTGTCCATGGTGCACAAAGCTCAGGCTGGATCCAGGGATCCAGGTGATCCTGCTAAGAACTGGGCAGTGCTTCAGAAGGTGTGTGGGAGAGGGAAGGAGGATGGGGCAGAGATAAGGGACAGCAGAGAGGTGTATGCATGCAGCTGGTGTGGAGCAGTGTGTTAGTATAAAAGCCCTGGCTCAGAGTTATCTAGATATCACAGTCAGAATCAAACTATCCTAATTATATTTCTGGACTTGGTTAGGGAGCCAGGATCCCTGAAGGTGCTACCCAAATTAGCACACTCCCATATCCCAGAAAAAAGGCTTCCTTCCTCACAGTTCTTTGGTCCACAGAGACAACAGTCAGGCTGGTGTCTGCCAGAGGGAGGCTCCTTCTGCAGCTCAGCCCTTGCCAAAGCAACTCTGTGAGGGTTTCTCAGGTGGAGAGGGAGCAATTCCCTGCCAGGGATACCCAGAACCTGTCACGTGGTCCAGGTTCCCTGTTTGGATTCCCTGCCTTCCCAGGCACATAGCATCCCTCAACTCTGGGCAAGCAGAAGTGTTGAGCAAAGAAAATACCAATGGAACCAGGCTTATCTGGGGCTTTAGTTATGAGGCTATACCAGAAGCCTGCAAAAGGGAATTAATTCTGCCAGGTCCTGTGAGTGCTCTCCTCAGGTCAGTCCAGATGCTGAACCCTCTTGCCAGGAGTCCAACTCCTGCCACTTCCTAACGCCATTTCTCCTGGAAAAATTCTTTTCCTCTCCACTCTCAAGCTGCTCATCTCTACCCCAGCCTCAGGAAGACCCCCTGTCTTCAGAGCAACCTTCCCTTATTCCTTCCTCCTCCCTGCCTCCTACCCTCTGACAGTGTGACCTCAGAGAGTCTCGAGTCAGGTGGCAAATCCCCATGGAGGCAAATCTCAGGGCGTGCAGAGACCCACTGGGCTCAACAGCCAGACATCAACCACTCCACAGAGGGGGAGCCCCAAGAGGGGGATCCCCAATGCTGGGGCCAGCCAGCTCCAGTGCTGCTGGGACCTCGCTGGGGCAGACTGGGCAGCAGCACTGCCCAGGGTTTGGTGGCAGCTGAGAGCTGAAGGGCTACCTCTTAGCACCTCAAAATTGGCAGGATGACCCCCGTCTCTGCCAAACACTTCTGTAGGCACCAGGTCTTTTAATTAGCAGTTTCTCTTAGTTAATTACTTACAGGAAACACTCCAGGCTCTGAATGAAAGCAGTTTTTTCCTAGGTGAATGAGTCATTGCTCCTATTTCCTAGCAATCATAGTAAAAGCGAAGCCTAGGGCTTGTGAGACCCCATTGCCTCTGGGACCCAAAACACCCAACAAAGGGCAGAGGCTGAACAACACCTTCCTGTGGAAGGGGAAACTGAGGCCCACGGGTCTGCTGTACCTGCTTTGTCCAGCAAAAGCCAGCACTGTAGTCACTGGAGCAGACTCCTGGCACACATGATGACCAAGGCATCCTTGTCACATTGTGCTGCTGAGATGGTGTGTGAGGTAGAAGATTGCCCTGGTCCACTGCAGCACTCACAGGGACACAGCTAGGCTCTGGTGCAAGACCCAAATCAGCACAGGCAGCAAAGATGAGAGATGGGAAGAGAAATAAATTAAGCAGACACAAGCCCTAGAGAACTGCAACATCAATGACCAGAAATCTGGAGTCATTGCTGATGAGCATTTGAGGGAACCACTCAAATATCACCTTACCCATGTTCAGCCAGAATTTCGTAACTGGTAAGAAAGGGGAAACAAGATTACCAGGGATCTTATTGGAAAGAGAACATTAATATCAAATACTTGAAAGCACTTGTAGGAATGTGCAAAACCAACGGGATGTTTGGGGGCAAGGCCAAACTTGGAGAAAGGGAGGGAACAAAGTAGAACTGGGAGGAACAAGTGTAATGGTTTAAAACCTGCCCCTGGTGGGTGGAGATCTGAAGCCCTAAACCAGGTACAAGCCTGAATGAAAGGGGCGTACACCTGTCCTATTCCCACTCCCCTTTTCCTGTCTTCGGGACTTCCTGCCAAGGTCTATAAAAGGGGCGAGGAAGGCACGCCTCTTCCTCTTGCTCTTGCTCCTTTGACCTTCTACCTGGGCACACGCTGCTCTGCTGCTCCCTGTGCTACACGTGGCCGTGGCCATCTTGGAGACCTGGGCCTGATCTACCGACTCTTCCCTGCCTCCATCCACGTCCAAGGATTGTGCATCCAGCTTCAATCCACCTCAATCCAGCGAGATCCAGCACCGGGGAGCCTCAGCATAGCATTTGGGTTTTGTATATTTGGAAGTTTAATCTTCCTTACCTTGTTGTTCCTACAACCCCCCTTCCCTGTTAAACCCCTACCCTTCTTCCTTTCTGTACCCTGTTAAACCCCTTCCCTTCTTCCTTTCTGATCCCTGTTAAATAATATATTTCATTTTGTTAACTTTCAATTTGGTGCAAGGTTTTCATTACCCCTGCCTTCCTTATTTACCTCTCTATCTGGGAAACTGAGGGATAAGGGAGGTGGGACACAGTTTTGCCTTCTAACCGGGACAGAACAAACAAGTGTGGAAAAACAGAGTGGAGTGGGACAAAAAAAGAATGATGTGCTGATCAGCACATTTTCCTGGTCGAGTCCTGCACCTGCACGAGGGGGATCTCTGCTCTGGCGGTACACATGCATCAGATACAAAACTTGAGGCCAGACTAGATGGCGAGTAGAATGAGAGGTCTGAGTGCCAGCAACCAAAGAGGACTGCAGGTCTAATGGACTGGCTGACTGTCTGTGGACAGAAAGCTGCCTGCTCAGCCTTGCTGCTGGCTGGACTAGGGACACAGGGCCAGAGAAGTCTGGCTCTAGCAGATGGGATCAGGAGGAATTTCCTAGGTCCCAAAGTCCCTCAGCGATAGAAATCTGCATCAAGAATCTTCCCAGTCATGGCCTCCACTCCTCTGGCACTATGCTGAGGTCCAGGCAGGGGTGATGCCCTCCCTTCCCCAGCAGCTGCCCCACGCTAGGCTGAGGTTAAACCATACAGGGTGAAACCAGATGAAGCATGTGAGAGTGGTGAGGTCTCACAGTGTACATGGCTCTGTATTCAGCCTCATGGAGATCACTCATGTCATCTCCTCTTGGCTTGAGGTGAGTTGCTTCCTCTTTCCCCAGTACCCAGTGTGTGTGTGCAAAGGCCTTCTGGTGTGTAGATGGCTGTACAGCTGAGCAGCAACATGTCATGCCTTGGTCTGTGAGAGGTTTTTATACTCATTCCTGTCTGGGAGCACAAGACATATCTGTCCCCACTTCCATGGGCTACTCCATGCCCAACAGAAATCTGGATGGATACCTGGCATCTGGGGGTTGGGGGGACAAGTCCTAAGATGCTGTGAACCTGTAGGCACCTACTGCAAGCATGGGGTCACCCCTGTATTGAGTCCTTCTGCACAACAACACAATGCCCTGTGGGCTGGGGGAGTCGCAGGGGGGGAGCAGTGCTTGCCTCCCCAGGAGCCTGCATGCCTGCTGCTAGCACATCACTTTTGTCGTGGCTTCATGTTTCTGCCAAGCACCTACACGAGGTAACACAGCGATATTGAATTCTTCGTAGAACTTATCCTCCAACTGCCTTAATCAACTACTCTGTTAATTGCTCTGTGCATTGAATGGCCCCCCTCTAAGATCTTGTTCATTAATGAGCGCAGGTTTGTGGATGTCGTTTATATTCATATAATCGGAAAGCCAACAGGAGAGTTGTGGCTGAACAATTACAAGGCTGTGGAACAGCAAGGGCCCGATTCCAGACTTCTCTATGCCCAGTGCAGCCAATTATCCCTGCCCATAGTCTCAGGTAACTCCAGTTCTCATGGCCCCTCATCACGCGTGGAGTAGAATGACCTTGGTTGTGTCTACAGGTGAATATCTCAGGACCTATTCTTCCCAGAGCTACGTCGCACACTATCCCAAATTCCATCACCAGAGCTGTTGCTGTCGTGGAGGTTTGCTGTGGATGAGTCGTCTGTAGCACTCTGTCCAGGAAGCCCTGAAAAAGTCCTCACCACTTTTGCAAGGGTAAAATCAGTCAAAGTCTGCAACGTGTGTCCTCCTGTGAGATAATCAAGCTTGTTTAATTCATGAAAAAGTCCTCGGATCCTGAGGAGGAGGATCAGCACTGAAATGCTGAGGGGAAGGAGGCAATGCCTAGGCTTGGACTGGGAGATGCGTGGTTTTGAAGAATGAGGAAGAATAAGCAGCACGCTAGAATATGGGGTGCAAGATGTTACCTCCTCTGAAGCAGCCCTCACCTGGCAGTCCTGCACCACAGCACTGGTTTTCCATCAGCCAGGCAGGGCAAGACCCAGCAGCTTTTCTGATTGGCCCCATGGGCCTCCACACCCGATGTCTGCATCTTCCTGTTCTCTTACTGCTCTCGGACAAGACTTGCCAGTGGTGAGCTCGGTGCTGCTGGGTGCTGGTAGGGGCCTTTGCAATTTAATTCTGCTTGAGAGGCAAAGCAATGAGCAGGTGCCTTCTCCTTGATGAATGCAATAGTGGGAGCCTGCGGATTTGGGCAGGGATGCTTGTCGCATCAGAAATGCCCATTAACAGAAGCTGCAAATAGCCCTCTCATCAACAGAACAAGATCAGCTCACCGATGCAATGAGGTGTGGCATAAGGAACACAAATAATCACCCTGGAGCAGAATGAGCAGTCACCAACCACGCACCACGTCTGGGAGTGGGGCCAGCCGGGGACCCTGCCCGCCCCTTTGGACACAGATAGGAAGCGACAGGTTCAAAAAACACCAAATCAAAATGATTTCCTGGTAAACCTCTGATTAAACAGGCCCATGTACTGCTGTAGGAAGCCCTCAGGAGTCCTCTTAGCGGTCCTACAGTGGGTTCACAGAGCTCCCTCTAAGCAAGGAGGCGCAGAGCTGGGGAGGTTGCTGCCCTCGTGGCTGCAGAAAATGATTGGGAGCAGGGGTTCAGTGAAAAGCTTGAGAGATGCTGTCAGGCACACTGCAGAATGGAAAATCACCTACCTCGAAGGAGAGGCAGGCTCTTCACAAATCCTGAAGCCATCCCCAAAGGGCAAGGCTTGTTTTCCAGAGGATTAAAAATATTTGGCTTTCTCTCTGTTTGAATTCTCTGCTCCTGTGGGTAACACAATCTGCTGCCAGCTCTCCCACACCAAAGGGCACTCAGGTGAGCTTGTTCCACCGAAAAATGTCTTTCAGTACAGCAACACCCAAACATGCACCACCTCCACTCCAACGAATTTGTGGCTGTGGGCAAAGGGCTGTGCCACAGAGGCATGTGGTAGGATCCACAGCACTTGTCTCAGCAGCATCTAGTAGCTATCAAACAGATGAGAAGAAGCTGTCCATGCACACCAGCCCCTTCCCTTTCACTGTAGGTACCTGTTGGAAGCCGGACCAAGAGATGGAATTAGCATGCTTGAGCTGTGGGCCCTTTCCCAAAGCTAAAGCCTCTCTTACAAGCACATCTGGCTTGCTTCCAGCACATCTGGAAGCTGGGAGGTGTCACAGCTCCCACTGCAGCTGAAGGCAAATGCAGCTGCTCGGTGCTAAGGCTGTGTGAGATGACAACCCTGATTTTGGCTGCGAAAAACACAAAGTCATACATTACCCACATGCAACATGTTGTGGTGGTTTAGAGCCTGCTGGGAGCTAAACCCCAGCATCCACTGCCCACTGTTCCCCTCTCCCCTGCCATGTCTTAAGGGAGGAGAACTGGGAGCAAGCAAATCCCTGTGGTTAGAGAGAAGGGCAGTTTAACAGAACAACGAGAAGAGAGCAGAGGCAACAATAACAATGATAATACCAGTGAAATAATCTATAAAGCAAGTGGTAGCAAACACCTTACCCTTGAAATTTGCTCCATGACCTGGCATGAGGATCAAATGGTGAGGCTGGATCCATCTGGCAATGGCCGTGGTAGCATTGGAGGCTTCCAACTTGGAGAGCTCTGCAGGAAGAAGTGAAAACAATCTGCTTCCCAAACTGGGTCTTTGTGTCTAATGGCCAGAGACCAGCATGAGCTCTGGAGCAGAACGGTTCGTCCCTTCTCAGAAGCATCCTCCCATCCTGCCTCCCAGGCTTCCTGATGGGGCCTGAGCCTTACAGAAAGGGCCACACTCTGGCTCTTGCCAAGCTCTTGGCTGCCTTCCCGTGGTGACAAGTTTCACCATGCGGTGTATTCACCAGGAGATGATGTGTCCCGTTTGTTCCACGTTTCTAAACCATTGCCTGCAGACTGTAGGAGTTATTATGCTACTTCTCATCAACGGTGGGACTTGACAGATCTTCTTGAGCCTCCAGTCATTTTTGTGGACATTTTGTGGACAGAAATGTCTGCAGGACCATCCAAAAACCTGTTTTCCATGTGATGACACCCAGACAGGCCCCTTCCAGTAGGGGGGCAGAGGAGATCAGGGTGCAGGCACACATCTCACAGGGCTGCAGCACATCTGTCATGAGCTGTTGACCACCTCTGCTATGAGCTAGAAAACTCTAGAAAACTAAAACTTTAAACTTCAGTGTTTGCCTGACGGCCTGTATGGTCAGCTGGAGAATCTCACTCTGTGACTCCTGCCTCAAACACCAAAACTCACGGCTGAGTTACAGTGGTTCTTGTAGAAAAAGCCACCTGATTGCTACTTGAGTCCTTGAGTGGTGAAAAACCTTCCATGGCTTCCAGCAGTTCTCTCCTCTGCCTGCTAGAATGGTCTTCCCTATTTCCAGTCCAAAGGTTTTCTCTCTGGCCGTCACACTAAAGAGCTCCCCAAATCAGAAACATTCTTCCCATGATCTCACCACTTTAGCTGTGATGAGTTAAACAGAAAGCTCTACATTCATCTCAGGAAAGACACTGATCTTGCACCCCAGGAAACTTTATTCCATGCAGCATTGTCTTCCAGGTCTTGCTCAGGAACTCTGCTCCTCTCAGCAGAAGGACATCATTAAATCAGGGCACTTCTCTGAGTGAGGACTTGTGCTCACTGGTCAGCAGTTCTGGGCCACAGGAGCCAGCTAGGGAGTGTTCTGAAGCCACGGAAGAATCTGCATCTTAAAGGCATTATTTAAATTCAGTTCAGTCCAGCCAGCCCTAATGATGTTACCCACAATATAATCTTAATTTGATGTTGGTAATAAAGTTCACTGTAGCTGGAGCACTATCATACCGATGTACCAACATACAAATGAATGTTACCCGTGTCATTTAGTACCCCTGGCTGTTAAGGTGTCACTTTAGCCATATATTTAATAAATAGGTCCTTTTATGACTGTATCACTGATAAGTATTCAACTGATTTCCATGTATGTTGCATTCTATATGTTGCTAGGGACTTTACCAAGGCCGTCACCAATAGCAACTGGGACAAGGAAATAATAAATTCAGGAGGCATTCAGAAAGATCTACAACATAGAATCACTCTATAACAATAGAGGGGACATTAATCACACCGGTGGCTAATGGGACAACTTGATACAATCAGTTTAAATCCCCTCTGATCGGAGGAGAAGCCGTTTACTGCTCAGCCCTAGATCTCCTCTCAAACTAGAGTCAAACTCGCCTGGAAACTTTTGCCAGGCTCACGATCCCAGCCTATTTTTGTCTCTTTAGCCTCGCTCTGATCATGGAGCACTGCAGCAATAGGAGGGAGGGCTTCAGAGACATCTGGAGTCAGAAAAGGTGCCAGAGAGCTACATCTTCTGGCCTCTTCCAGTAACTGAGCGGAGCTGCAGTGGGAGCATTCGTTTTTCCCCAACAAAATCACAAGCTGGAGCCAGTACCTCACTGATTTGATGCGACCTGTGCTGCTGGTAGCAGCCATGCTTCCCCTCCACACCGTCTCTTGCACTTGGCAAAGAGGGGTATTGGTCTTTCAATCGCTCCCCACCTCTAGCAGCAGCATCCCTGTGAGCAGCAAGCCAAGGGAGGGGAGGTGGTGGGTCAGACCCCCTCCGTGAGGAGGGCTCCCCAGCTTCAAGGCCCAACCCCACGTTTCCCCTGGGTGCCGTGTTTGGGGGTCAGTGTCTCTGCCCTGTCGCTGCAGCATCACCCTGCCTGTGGGAGGCACTGCCACGTGCCTGCCAGGCAGATCTGAGCTGCCATCTGTCACCGTGCCACAGCTCGTGGAGTGGCTTGACCAGAGCTCGTTGTTTGGTCCCATTCCACCTCAGCAGGGTAACCTGCTGGTGGCTCCTCACCTCGACCAGCTATGCCAGTCCTCTGCCCTGCAAAAGGGAACACCAACCCGCTCAGCACCATTCCTGGGTGAGAAGACAGAGCAGCTGATAGGAAATGGGACTAGGAAGAGGTTCATGAGGGCCCACAACACCTCTGCTGGCTGGTGTCTGTTTGCATGAGGGGCAATGACCCATGTGAGGACCTTCTCCAGCTTCACAAGCAGAGCTTGGGACAAGTGAAGCAGATCTGGGCTGGGGCAGCTTCTATGAGTCAGAAAACTGGCACGATTCTGCAGGACATCAGGCAACTGAGCTTCCCATCCTCCTCCTAGGGCACCTCCAGGGAAGAACAACGCATTCCAGACTGACCACCCCAGCCCTGCTCCTCTGCACTGCAGGAGTCATCCCTCGGACCACGGCCCCACAACCCGCCTGTGGTGGGCACCACCCAGCTGGGACTTGCACTCCTGGGACCCACAGGACCTGTGGCTCAAGATTCCAGTGATGCTTCCCAGTTCTTCTGAGAGCCACCTTTGATTTGTGTCATGTCACAGGCAGCTGAGCTGGGTGAAGCCTGCTTAGACTTCACATGGGGAACTTGTAAAGGAAGGGGACTGTCTGGTTCCTTAATGAAAATAACTGGAGCAAACCACACCTAGAAAGCAGGTCCCATGTACCCTGTACGCCTGTCACTGCTGAGGCACAGCACATCCCTTGCCCTGCCATTGCAGCCCTACTCCTCCAAAAGCCCCTGACTTTGAGCCTTGGCCTCCCAGCAGCACGTGTTGGCAGCTTTGTGCTGTTTAACACCCTCTGAAAAAGACCCATTTGGTGGAGGTTGGTCTCTTCTCCCAGGTAACAAGCGATGGGACAATAGGAAATGGCCTCAAGTTGCACAGGGGAGGTTTAGATTGGATATCAGGAAAAACTTCTTCACTGAAAGGGTTGCCAAGCCCTGGCCCAGGCTGCCCGGGGCAGTGGTGGAGCCACCAGCCCTGGAGGGATATAAAAGATGTGTAGATGAGGTGCTGAGGGACATGGTTTAGTGGTGGGCTTGGCAGTGTTAGGTTTAATGGTTGGACTCAGTGATCTTAAAGGTCTGTTCCAACCCAAACAATTCTATGATTCTATGATTTTGTCATGCCTCACGCCAGGAGCAGAGCTGGGGAGTGAGGTGGCCACTCAACCCAGCCTAGAGACCCATGAAAATAAGGTTCTCCTGCCTCCCTTGGCCACAGCTGCAGCATGGGGTCCCTTCTCCTCCTGCCTTCCAGTCCCACCCCATGACTCCCTCCCTCTGCTCCAGAGCCCCTCCCTCACAAACAGCTCTGCTCCTCAAACCCTCCAGTCTTCTTCTGCAGGGGCTGAAATGCACATACCTACCCACCCCTGCCAGAGCTCTGTGCCACCCCTTGACCAGAAGCTGCATCTCCCCACAAGCCAGGTCCCAAGGACCTGCCAGGTCCCCGTACCTCGTCCTCTAGCCCTTGGTGCTCTCCAGCATGCACAAAGCCCTGTCAGCGGCACCCAGCAGCACACGCAGCTCTCCTTGGAGGCAGCTCCCTCCTCAGCACCCACTGTTCCCCCTCCACCAGCACCCCCAGCTCCTCAGTGCTCTATGCAGGCAGCGCTCGCTGCTCTCCCAGAAGCAGGGGATCTGCTCAGCAGGGCCCCAGGTGGCTCCTCTGTGCCATGGGCAGCTGGCCCTGCTTGGCTTGAGGCTAAGCAGAGTGGCAACCTACACAATGAAAGGCTCCTCTTCTGTCCCCAGGTCTAAAGGCCAGGTTGAACTCTTTCCACTCCCAGGACAGCTCCCCAGCAGGATTGGGGTGTGCAGGACTGCCCAGCTCATTGCAACACAGCACCCAGCTAGAGAGACCCTTCTGGGGTGTGGAGAGGCACACAGCAGCTCAGGGTTCTCCAGAGAGCAGGAGCCAACCAGAGACCTGACCCTGGCATGGTGCAAGGGGCACCTGTGGCTGGCAGAGAGGTCTCATGGGCTTGCCCTTTGCTCTGTTGAACCAACACTCTCCCCAAATTCAGGAAGGATTTCAAGAGTCTATGCATCAGGCAAGGGTGAGGTCTGTGCACTCTGTTGTGCCCAGTTATGGGGAGATTGTTCCATGGTGACTCTCTCTAATATATTCCTCGCGTGGTGCTGCATTTAAGCCACTCATTTATCTGCTCAGCTTGCAGCATACCAATAAGCCCAGGGCTAGAACACCAAGGTCAAGCCTGAGCCAAGCTCTCCTTAGCCCTGAGAATGATTCTGGCATGTGCAGGATACAATGCAAACAGGGTCCCCTGCTGTTTTACCTGCCCTGTGGCCATACCCCTTCTCCAGCAGTACTGGGAATACTGTCCAAGGAGGCTGGATGGCGGCAGGACCATGCTGAGAGAGTCACCAGGCCCTTGGCATGGGGTGTGACTCCCCAGAGGTGTTTGCAGCAGTATCAGGACCAAGGTGCTTTCAGGAAAGTACCCGGCACCTTCTGGCAGACTGCTCAGCTTTAGGCTGGCTCACAGGTCTGTGACAGACACTGGTCTCAGAGCCGAGTCCTTCAGGTCCAGTTCCAGGGAAGAGCATCTCAGGGGCCCTCTTGGATGCATCTTGCATCGGCCCAGGCTGGATCAAGCTGGTTCCTCCAGGACTTGTTCTCAGGCACAGTGTCATAGCACCACAGCAAATGCAGAGCTGGACTGCACTGATCTGATACTGGAAGGAGAAGGTCCCACTCCCCAGGCTGCTCATGAAGGTACAGAGCAAGGAGAAACTGATAGGCTGACTTCAAAGACACCCTTCAGAAGATAGGTCTCCAAACCATCTAGGACACAAGCTGTTCTTCAACTGGCTATTTCCCACTGTGTGGGAATAAGAGCTGGACAACTCTTTCAGGGAGAACCACAAAACATCGTCTCTGGCCAGCCTGTGACCTCCAGACCAGGGCTGGGAGCACAGCAGCTGCCTGAGAATAAAGAATGCTCCCAAGGAAAGTAGCTGAAAACCTTCTGCACGTAGAGTGTGTTTGTTGCAGTACTAACACCCACCATCATCCTTGGGATGGTCACAAGGGAAGCATGAGCAGGGGGACAACACCCTCAGACTGCAACATCTGCTTTCCACAGGAACCCCAGCTTCTGGCTGACAGCAGTGAAAAGGTGAAATCCTGGACAGGTTTTTTTTGCACTGAAATCTCCCCAGCATTCACATTCATCCCCTGGCTGCTCCCCTGCCCAGCTCGGGCAGTGTCCTCCACGGCTGATGGGCTGGGCACCAAGAAACCCCCTTTGCCCTTGGGCAAAGCTCCTCGCTTACACCTCTGCTCACAGACAAATCCTGGTCATCAAGCTGCCCAGAAACAAGCATCCCCCTGTGAACCCCATGGAGATGCACCACCACCACCAGGTAGTTCAGTTTATTTTCCCAAGGGGAAATAAAAAAAAGTGGGTAGAAAAATCTAGCAGAGGAATTTTGAAATGTGCAGAAGATGGATTTGCTGGCAAAATCTTCTGTTAAGGGAGATGTTCCTGAGTCCTGCAGGTCAAAACACATCCAAGGAGAGATCACGCATTTCAGGCATGTGGACAGGGCAACAGATTTGATGCTGGATGTTTTTGTCCTCAGTGCTGACTGCAGGTTCTGCTGCCTGCATTTATGGCCGGTTGGTTTGGCAGCACTGTCCTCTAACTTCCACTGAGACACTGTGGTGTGCACCAAGGCTGGTAATTGCTGAGGTGCAGTTAAGATAATTGCCTCTTCTCTAAAGAGTTGCCGGTTCCACGGAGTAATTCATACCAAATACCTGCAAGTGAGCTACTCAGGGTTGCGTTTGTTAATTGATTTATTGAGTTGTTTCTAGTGGAGATTAAGCTATTTGGTTGCTAACTGAAAATAATGCTGAGTAATTCATTTGCTTAGGCTTTGACCTCCCCAAATCATAAACTGAGTTATGAGTGGTGAGAGCAGCTGGGTGTCTGCACTCACACCACAGGAGGTCTTCCAGCTGCCTGGGTGTCCCCTCCTGCCACCCTGCCACCACAGCATCCTTGGTTCTGCTCATCTGCACAGACAAGGACCCAGCGGGACTGCAAAGAGTCCACGGGTCTGCCTTGCATGAGGCAGCAAAAGCTGCTTTGGACCCATGCTGCTGGTGTGGAGAAATCAGGTCTCCTGAGCATCATCTGTGATGATACTGAGACAGCAGCATGCTGGGCGAGGTGAGCAGCCAGCCTGTCATGGCCATCACACAGCCAGGGACACGGGAGAGGGGTGAGTGCTGGGCTCTCTGCTCACTGGCACATTCTTCAGCTGGCACATTCTTCTCCAAAACGTAGTAGGCACAGTCCAGAAGGGCAGGAGTTACAACAAGGATGGTCTTGACCTGGTCATTGAGTCTTTCAAAGACTAAAACTTCCAAGCAGCACATAAACCTCTGCTCCATCCACAAATACAGGGTTATTTGCTTTTATCTGAGCCTTTCAGGCACACATTTCTCTGCCCATAAGGTATTGTGGAGTAAAGACTGCCCCTCCCAGAGCAAAACAGAGAAGCAAGCTACACACTAACTTCTGTGGTGCCATCTACCAAAAGGTAACACACGTATGGGAGCAGTCATTGCTCACAGGTCTGCAACCAGCCCAACGTGCCTGAGAGCTTGGGAGGTGCTGGCATCAGGCAAGAGTTCTCTGTCCAAAGCTTGTCACCCCTGTAAAACAGTGAATACCCACCAAACCTACAGCTTGTAGCAAAGTTGGAACAGACCCACCCATCTTTGTCAAGAGTTTCCAAGCAATTTCTAGCTCTTAAGTGTGCACAGAAAATTGGCTGTGAGTGTGCCAGGCTCTTGGACAAGTAGGTAGAAAGCTGCTGGACTCATCTCAGGTGCAAGTGGGATGGACCCAGCCTCTCTGACTCTGAAAATCAGCCCTGTGTCCCCAACAGCTCTGGAACAGGTTGATCCACCTGCGAAATCCCACGGGCCTAGGTTCCTCTGTGTCACTCCTGACCATCAGCTTGTGCAGGGGTGCACACACCAGAAACATCACCTTGCACGTGGCCATTGCCTGCCCTGGTCTGTGATGGACCCAGAGCTGGGGCTCCCTCATACCACCCCTGCTGCTGTTCCTAGATGTTAGGTTCACATCCTGAGCTAGGCTGGGATTCATCCCATCACAGTATAACCAAGGTGCCCTGCCGCAAACATTTCTGTCTCTGTCCCCTTGTCCATCCCAGAACATTTGCCCCAGATGGCAGAGCACCATCCTGCACCTGCCCAGGTGATGAGCCTGTCTTATCAGAACTGGAGCCAGTCCAGGACCTGTTGGTTAGTCTTGGAGGCATCATGGCAGAACTCTGCATACAGTTCCCATCGTAGCAAGCCAGCTCAAGTGGAGTTCAGCACTGTCCCAAATCCCAAATCCCCCTCTGGCTCCTCAGCAGTGCCTTGGGAGTGAGCTCTGGGGTGCCAGCATGCTTGGGATCATAGTGTTTTGTCCACAGGCAAAGAAAAATCATCACCTTATCCATGTCCCCAAACCTGATTAGCTGGAACACCCTTCTTACCTGTTGGGGAAATACTAAGGCTCTTGAGAAATTTAATGCACGTGCACCCAAGGCAAAGGCAGAGCTAACACACAGGCAGAAGGGCAGGGAGTCTATGGAAGGAATGAACAAAAATAATGACATTTCTTTCTGTTTATTCAGAGAGCAAAGAAAAAGGCAAGAGTGGGTGAAGCCAAGCAGATGTGAGAGCCATCTTGAACAAAGCCAAACAGAGAGCTCCTGGCACTGGGCTGGCTGTAATAGCTGCCTAATCCTTGGTAAACTAATGTACCACATGTTAAATATTAAAGGCAGGAATTTATAAACATCCAGGAAGAAGGAGCTGCGAGTATCAGAATGGCAAAAAGACTTTACCAGAAATTTATTTTTTTTATTTTTTTTTTTTTTAAAATAAAGCCTCTAATTAGTGCCTGAAAGGGCTGCGATAGCTGCAGCCTGCCTGGGTTTCATTAAAACATCTGAGGCATCGTCTCATGAAGCCATACTTGAAAAATTCATTCAAACTGACTTGGCTGTAGCCAGAGTTGCATGAGCTGTGAGTGAAGGGAGATCCTCAAAGTGCAATAATCAACCATTCTCCCTCCTAGTGCAGCTCGTTTCTGTACAAACGGACCTTGCCCTGTGACACAGGGGACCCGTTCTGCCTTTGCTGTGTGAGGCACAGAGTGCTGATGAGCTGCACCCCGAGGCTGGATAGCTGGGCGAGGCTGCTTTGTCCTCCATCCCCAGTATTTTGGGAAGGAGGCTGCTCTCTGGAGGTGTCCCAGGTTTGAGCAGCTGGCAGGTTTGCATCGCTGGGGATGCCTGCTGTCTGCAACGCTCCCAACTCCCCTGAAAAGTCTTATCAGACCTCAGGTTTTTTTTCTTTCAGCCCCAGCTGCTGAATTCATGTCGCTATCATCAGAATATCAAAAGTAAATTCCTAACCCTCCCATCAGCTGGAAAAGCATGAAATGTTGAGCAAACCCTCAAGTGCACAGCAGCACACACGCCATGGATGACTGTTAATTATTTGCTGCTGGTTTTGCTGTGTAGGTTGATTCTTCCCCAGTACTCTCTCAGCACGTGGGTCACTGGTTTTGTATGCTGAAGACCACCATGACTATTTTTTCACTCACTTTTAATTGTTACTCTCCTAGTAAAAAGACTCAGTAACCAAATACAGGGGTAGAAATTGTATGAGCTGACCCGGCACATGTGGTGGATACAAATTAACAGTCAATTGGCACAACAAACACTCTCAGGTAACACTGGAGAATTAAAATTATTTGCCTGGTCATACAGCATCCCTATGAATAATGAACCCATTTGCAGGACTGAGCGTCAGCTCATGAATGGAACCACAACCAGAAAGCCCTGAGTAATACAGCAAAAATGAATCACTGGGAGCTGTTTTCATCAATGCACAGACTCAAAGCTGAGAGGGGATGATTGCTCGAGCTGGGTGGGAGAATGAGTCTCAGGAAGGTTGACACGAGGTTTTGGCTTAGCAAGGGTGAGGAAGGTTATAAAAAAGCTGAGTTCTCCTTTGGAGGCCCTGTTCCCATTTCTGAAGTAAGTGTGTGCCATCACAGCAAACTTCTGAGCTGACATTAAGCACTTTCTTTAGAATCTCCTTTTAAAAATGGAACGTGGCATTAAAATTAATATTTCCTATCATATTTTATTATGAAAAATGTCAGCCAAAAGCTTCAGCCACATGTAAATAAAAAATCAGACTGGTTTGTCAAGTATCAGGACTACTTTAATGCCTTCTGTTTTCTTTTTTAGGAATATTAGAACAACTAGAGCTATGAAATGATATGTGTAGGATTCCTTCCCAGCAGCAGATGAGAAAAATGTCTGATAAAAGTAGCAATATATTTGGAATAAAGAGTTACTGGAGGCTTAAAAGCCTCCCTAGAGACAGCACCTACAACTGAGGAGCCTCATTTGCTCCATCCATACCAGAGCGAGTCCATACCAGAGAACTTTAGATGAAGGGAAAAGCCAAGTGAAACCAGCTCCCTGCAGGACAGGGTTATGTCACCACATCTTCCCAAGTGTGATGCTGTTGTGGAAGCCCTGTGGGGAGGCTGTACTGCCAAAGCCAAAGCAATGAGGAATCCTGCTGACAGGCAGAGACAGGTAAGGTGTGGACATAGTCTTTCCTAGGAAGAGGACACTGAGTTGTCCAGTGGACCAGTTGCATCCAGTTCTGGTGGCCTCACCATAAAAGGGACAGAGATCTGTTGGAAGGAGTCCAGAGGAGGGACACAAAGATGATCCAGGGGCTGGAGCATCTCTGCTCTGAGGACAGGCTGAGGGCACTGGGATTGTTCAGCCTGGAGAAGAGAAGACTCCAGGAGGACCTTATAGCTGCCTTCCAATACCTGCAAGGAACCTACAGGAAGGCTGGACAGGGACTTTTCACAAGAGTGTCCAGTGACAGGACCAGGGGAAATGGCTTTAAACTGAAGGAGAGCAGGTTTAGACTGGATCTTAGGAAGTTCTTCATTGTGAGGGTGGTGAGACTCTGAAAAGCTTGCCCAGAGAGGCTGTGGATGCCCCTCCCTGGAGGTGTTCAAGGACAGGTTGAATGAGGCCTCAAGCAACCTGGTCTAGTTGAGAGGCTTCAATCCATGGCAGGGAGGTTAGATGAGATGATCTCCAGGGTCCCTTCCAGCCTCAGCCATTCTATGGTTCTGATTGTCTTCTAACAGTGGAGCCACTGATTGGGTGGTGAGTGTAGCACAGGGCAGCTGGGAAGACCTAGGAGACAGCCAGGAGATTCCTCAGCCTGGGGAATGAGGAATCTTACTCGCCAGGAATGAGATGAATGAGGAATGCTCCTGGGGAAGGATATACAGGGAGCAGCCCAGGACAGCCCAGGCTGTGACCTCCTCCTGCCTGAAAGCTGTCATGTAGAGTGATGAGACCGGGCTGGGAGACTTCTTACTTGGGCAGTGGGATGTCCTTGCTGAGACAGGGTTACCGTTTTGGGTCCACCCTGCCACCAAAACACCTCTGCTCTGGAAGCAGCCAAGCAACATGCTGCAGTTTGTTCTCCTGACAGCTCCTTTGGTTTAGCAGAAACGGCTGGGCTAAACTTTGAGGAGGGAAAGGACCAATGCCCTGCAATGGCTGAGGGATCAAGGCAGATCATTTAATCACCGTGCCCCAGCCCTGTCACTGTGGCACAGATGAGAAAGCACAGTGTGTGTGAGCCTGGGCACTCCCCACGCCCTGGCAGGCACAGACCTACCTAAGAGATGAGCTGCTTTTCCACAGAGCAAGTCCTGAAGGCTTTGCTCACTTGCAAAAGTGCAGGAAGCTGCAGACCTCTCCTCTTTTGGTGAGGGTGGGCGACAAGATGCTGCCACAGCCCCACTCTCCAGCAGGCAGGCTCTCCATGCCAGTGCCCCAGTGGTGCCAACGCAGAGCAGCCTTCCCAGATAGTCCAGAGAGGCTGCATATGTCTTGGTCCGTGAGCACCAGGGAGATCCCACACCCCTGTGCTCTTGGAGTCATGCCTCACAGCTCTGTGACCACTGGAGCAGTCCACTAAAACTGCCCCTGTGCTCCCATGGAGCACCCACCCCAGATTCATCCCTGCCCCTCTGCACCCCTGCCCCAGCGCTGCCCTCTGCAGGCACGCACAGCGTGATGTCCACACAAACCTTGAGCCCTCCTGGGTCCTGCTCAGTTTTATTCAGCCCCCACGCCAGCACCCTCCCACCCTCCTTGCCTTCTTATTATTCCCACTACCCCACTAGCTGTGGCTCAGAGCTCCAGCAGCCAAAAGCAGGAGTTGTCTTAGCAACAGAAGCAGTGTGAAAGTGCAGGGGCTCGCTGGCACCCCTTCAGAGCAGCCAGTGCCACAGGCTGGGGCAGTGGTGCCTGGTGGATCTCACCTTGCAACAGAGCCCTGCCCAGGCTGGGGAAGGGGAGGATTGAGCACAGCCCTTCCCTGCTGGGGTCATGCCCCAGCCCTGCATGGCCCTGGGCTGTTACACCAGGAGTAAACCACATCTACGCTGGTTTCTTCACTAATTGCTGCCTTTTGACCAGCTTCTGAGGCTGGTGCAGCAGGGTGAGATCCAGGAATAAGCACATGTCAATAATCAGGGACAGAAGCTCCAAGCTGCTGGCTGTAATTGTGAAGTGGCACTTAAGCAGGGTTGGTTGGGGCAGAGCTAAATCCTGCAGGTCACCAGGTAGGAGCCAAAGCAAAGAGAAAGCCCCAGGGAGCTCTGGGGTGGGAGCACTCCACAGGCTCCCTACCAGAAGAGCTGAACGTGCAGCTTCAGCCAGGTGGTGTGCTGCAGAGGGAGGAAGGTGATGGGTACAAAACAGTTTGGTGGGGCTTATCCACTTGAGAAAGCCATTCCCAGTGTGCCAAAAAGTCCCTGCGGGGCTATCTTCACCTTCACGCCTGCTCAGAGGTGCCCTGAAAGAGCTGAATCATCCCTTGCAATGGCTACAGGGGCAAACTGGGAGAGCAGATGCACCCGAGAGGCAGGCTGGGCACTGCTGGCACCCTCCAGAGGCAGGGCTGCAGGACAGTGCTTGTGTGGTGCCACAGTGGAGCTACAGCTCCTGAAATAACAGGGATCACCTCATCCATGGCACCCCAGACTTCAGCACAGTTCAGTCCCTCTGTCCCTCTGCTGTTCTGGGACCAGTGTGGTCCATGGCATGCCAGGAAGGGGAAAAGCTGGGTCATGAGCCAATGAGGGAGGTTAGAGCCTTGCAGGGTGGGTAGGGGCACAGGTAGCACCGGGGGTCCCATGCCCGGGGCTGTTTCAGCTAATCCAGCCAATCGCTCCCAGGGACTTGGTGTCAGCCCCAGCACCTCACAGGGAGCTGCTCCTACAACTACTCAGCTCACTGGGCTTCCTCCTGGGAACCCCAGGAAGCTCCAGCTGAGCCACAGAAGGCATCCAATAGATGGAGGAGCCTGATTCTGCCACTTGTCCCTTACCTTGTCCCAGCAGCTGTGTCCCACAGAGGAGAGGTGACCCATTCAGACCAGAGATGCTCCAGCCTTTTCTTTCTTTCCCATCCAGGAACAGGGAGACCCTGGAATTGTGGCTGACCCAGCTGCTGGCTTTCAGCTGCAGCTCCTTCCCTGCTTTGTGTGCTGTCTGACCTCCTCAAGCAGGTTTTCACCCAAGGATGGAGCTCTCTTAGGACTTGCCTTTTTTCAGCATCAGCTTTGGGCTCAGTCACCTCATCTGGGTTAAGCAACAGCACCAAAGGCCCAATGGTGGGAAGCTCTGATTGGAACAGAGGGATACATGCCCGGGGTAGCCAATGGCTAATGAGACATTATATGCTCATGCCATTTGCTGGGAGGAAGAAGCAGAACACGTATGCTAATTAGCCAACGAGGGGTACCAAGGTGCTAATATGTGGAATTAGAGCATCTGCTGTGGCAGTGACTTCATGACAGAGACTGATGCTGCTCCTCCAGGCCCCAGGCCTTTACACAGAGGAGAGGCACAGACTCCAGGACTGGATGGAATCTGAAAATCCAGTGTCAGAACAATCTAAACATTGTTTCTAAAAATTGTCCCCAAAATAATAATTTTCTGACGCTAGACACTTATGCAATGCTGTTAACTTTTTCTTGCCAAAATGTAATTTTTGGACAAAAGCCCTTAAAAACTGTTTTGTAAGAATGTGGCAGCTCAAAACAATCCTTGGATGGTATCACCAGGTAGCTAAGGGATGCTGCAGAGTGACTCTCCTGCAGGCATTCCATATGCACTGCTGTACCTGAGACTGCATTTTCAAGATTGCCTGATTCAGAGACAATACACGAGACAATAACAAGGGCTAGATTAGGATAAATTACATCTAGAAGCACAGTGTTTACAAGGACTGGTAATTCACCCACAGCATCAAATGACTTTTATGGCAAGAATCTGCTTTTAGTGGGCTCAGCTGTTGTGAATGAATGAGTCTCCACACGAATGCAGATTTGATTTACCCAGGAAGTGTTTAGTTACCCTGATGGATGCAAGATAGAAAGAGGGATGGATGGACAGACAGACAGCTAGGCCTAGAAATACCCAATATAACATCTGGCTTTCTTTTAAATGATGGTATTTACAGAGGAAGTGTACAGAATTTTATTCAGCACTTTCATTAGGTAAATGGACTGATCACAAATGAGAAAAAATCACAGGCAGGGTTGTTCCAGAGTAAGCTGCTCTTAGAGAATGAGGCATTTTCAAAAGACACCAACACAGCTTTCTGGTTTCATTCAAATTAAAACTTCCACTGGAGGCCCCAGAGTGCCCCACTTGCAAGTCAGCACAAAAAGTGACCTCCTCCCAACTCAGAAAACATAAAAAGACCCAACCAGGCTCCTGCTAGAGGAGCAGCAAGTTGTGTAAAGCTAACTGTGTAAAGCCAACATGCATCTCTTGCAGTCCTGAAACTGATTATCAGTTGATGACACACATGAATCAGCAACATATGGAGCAGAGATACTTTGTCAGAATTTGAGAAAATATCAAGGAAATAATTTGAATGTTTTAGAAACCTTGCAAAAAAAAGTCCACATAAACAAGATGTTTAGATGAAAGCTGCTACAGCAGAGGGATGACCCTTTCCAAGCAGATTTACAGAAAACAAACTTCTGAGCTGGGATTAAGGGGATTTTGGAAAGATGGGCAGGGAGGGAGAAAGTAAAACAACTTGCACGCTGTTGCTAGAGGACACGCTAGATGATGGGATGAACAGAAAACCCAGAGGCACTTGGGCAGTGGAGACAGGATTCCTAGCAGGGGTTTGAACACGTGTGAGATTAGCACATTGGATTTTGACCGTGGCCAAGCCATATATTCACCACGCTCCTCCTCTCCAGGCAGACGTTTCGTTGCCCGTTGTGGCTGGGTGGTGAGCCTTGTTCCACCTGTGCCTGCAGCTCTAATTTTATCCCTTGGTTATGCCAACTCTGTAAAACAGCTACGCTTGGAGAGCATATGGTGCAGGATAAAAACCTCCACGGCATGAATTACAGCAGCTTCATGGGGAGAGATGCAGAAGAATTTAGGAAAACATTTCAGCAGATTTTCGTATAAAATATCTTATAAAACGGCTGATTGGCTGGTGTAACATGATTTCAAAGTGGCAGCTTCTTCTTTTAATTTTACCCGCACGCACACATATGCATCCCACAGATGGATGTCAACCCAGAGTCCCTCAAATAAATCCCTCTGCTCTGGTGACAGCCTGCTGCATATCCTGGTGAAAGTGCCACCGTTGGACCTCAGCTTGTGTAACGTGAGCTCACGATTGATTTTGCTGGGCTGGGATGCTAAAGAACTTCGCCTATGCACCTTGGATCAATGAGGAAGGTGCCGGGTGCAGGGTGTATCAATGTTCAGCATAAAGATTACATTATGAGCCCCATTCATTTGGGCAGCGAGATGATCAATAGCAGCTAACTTCAATCAAAACCCCATCAATTAATAATTGCTTTTCAGCTTCTGTCCTTTTTGTCATCTCAGCTATTTGGCAGGTGAACTTTCTACCCTCCCAGCTATCAAGCTGTGGCTGATTGCCCAGGGAAGTGTATCAGATAGATAGATAGACTAGATTAGATTAGATTCTACAGTTATATACAAACTGCAGCTTCTTTGTCTAGGCCACTAATAGCAAGTTAATAAAAAGTGAAAGAATTGTCAGCGCTTGCTTATTGATACTCCCAGCTGAAAAACACACGACTTGTTTAAGAAGCCATATTAAGATTGTTAAAGACATAACAATTACTCAGGGCAAATTTGGCTTCGTTGGGCTTTGCATCAGGCTTTTATGAAGAAGTAAGCTGAAATGTAAAACAGCAAACAAGGACATAAAGATTCTAGAAAACCAAGAAAAGCAGGTATGAAGTGCTGAAGCCTGCATAAGAATGAACACTTTTTGGGGGGAATTTAGCTAATGATGAGCATGGCTCTGCCCCCTCGCTCTGTGATGGGGTGCTTGGGGCAGCCACATGCAGTGGTAGGGCTCAACAACCAGCTCCAATCTCTCCAGGCTGGCTGGTTGTCCTGGCTCTGGCTGTGGGACACCAGCTTGGGCTGCAGCACTCCTGTGGGCTGAGACACACTGCTCAAAGAGCTGCTCCAAGAGATGCTTTTTGGGGACCACACTGTGCTCCAGGTGTTTCAGGAAGGTGGTTGGCCCATCACAAGCATTCCAGCAACAGGCAAGGTCCACATCAGTACATTTCTCCTGTTTTCAGGAATGAAGCTGTGGTATGGTCACCAGGTCCTTGATTTCAGAGTGACTAAGCAGGCCTGAAGCCAAAGAGCCCAGAGAGGATGGTCTGCCCCTCCTGCTGTCACAGCAGCCAGCCCATCACAGCTCCCTGGCTCAACACACCCATTTTAAACCATGCGCTCCTGTACTTGGGTATAAAATTCACATGCACCGTGCCACGGTTGCTTCTCCACACTGTGCAGCCAAAGGCTGGGGTTGGCAGCGTGTGGCTCATGTCACCAACCAGTGTGGTGGGAAATCCATTGGCTGCTGGCACACCAGCAACCAAAGAAACCCACCTGAGAAAACCTGTGACTAAAGCTGAATGAAGAATGGGCTTGTGAGTGCAGCAACCTGTTCATAGAAAATTCATGAACAGGAAGAAAGGCAGCATGGCCTGAATTAATTATTTCTTGCAGATGATTCACTTGCCTCTAATTATAGTCAAGCTTCTAAACATAAATGTCAATTAAAATGTTATAGTTCTTCTGCAACTGTCATTCATGTGCTGGTGAAGAGATCAAGGCCGGAGCTATTAAAAGCCTTGGGAGTGAAATGAGGTGCAAAAGAGCCCTTGGTGGAGTAAAATGGTCAGAGAAGGAGTTTTGCCCTGGGCATTTCAGGCCCACAGAGTTATCATCCCTGTTCAAAACGTATCTTCTGCTAGATATTCAGCCAGCAATCAAGGGCTTTGAGGGATAGTCACTGATTTCTCTGAAAATTCTGTGGTGCGTGGAGACCCCACGACCTTGAAGTGATGTGGGGGAACAGGACAGGACACCTCTTCTGGCTGACTCTTTACCTACGAGTGGGAGAAGGAGAAAGACTTGAGAAAAGCATAGTACCATGTGAATGACCACAGCAGGCTGCCTGCCTGTGTCTTGGCTGGTGACCTGCTGGGAGTGGATGTCTGAGAAATAAGAGTTTGGTTTAGTTTACCTCTGAGAAAAATGCCAGGATTAGTTAATGTGTTT
>NW_008595577.1:38914-51944 GCF_000691845.1 Merops nubicus
GTTTGAGACATTTAGATGAGAAGTGTCTCAAGAAAGACCTTGAGGGGCTGGAGCGGGTCCAGAGAAGGGCAACGAAGCTGGGGAGAGGTCTGGGGAACATGATTGTGAGGAGCAGCTGAGGGACCTGGGGGTGCTGAGCCTGGAGAAGAGGAGACCTTGTTGTTCTCTTAAAACTACCTGAAAGGAGGTTGCAATGAGGTGGGTGTTGGTCTCTTCTCCCAGGTTACTAGCAACAGGATGACAGGAAACGGACTCAAGTTGCACCAGGGGAGGTTTCAATTGGATAATAGGAAGAATTTCTTTACTGAAAGAGTAATGAGACATTGGCCCAGGCTGCCCAGGGAGGTGGTGACATCCCCATCCCTGGAGGGGTTCAAAACGTGTAGATGTGGCACCTGCAGACATGGTTTAATGGTCATGGTAGGGTTGGGTGATTGTTGGACTTCATGGTCTTAGAGGTGTTTTCCAACCTTAATGATTCTATGATTCTTCTATGATTCTGTGAGAGGTCCCTGCTCAGGAAAGCTCCTCAGGGGCTGCTCTCCCTGCACAGTTTGGCCAGGTTTGGCTTTGAACAGAGGCATGTGTCTGGCCAGTCCTGCTGCCCTGGGGCTGCATAAAGTGGTGGAGCAAATGCCTGGTGTCACCTCTTGTATCATGTAGGATGAAGGCACACACATTTTCAAGGTGTTCTCTGTGCTACATCGAAAGCAGGACAAAAAGAAAGGAGCTTTCAGAGAGAAAACGTGACAGCAGGAAGCTGCGTTGCCTTTTGAGTGTAGGGAAAGTCCTTGCAGCTCTGTGATGTACAGTCCTCTGCCTCAGCAAGGCCAGAGCTGTCTCCAGGCAGCTATTCAGTTCCTCTCCCATACGAAGCAGAGCCCTAAGCAGCAGCTCTGCTTGTTCCATCCCACTTTCCCTTGACTGAAAGTGCCCAAATAACTCGTGTTAGACACTGGCCACTCAGTGAAGACTCCTAGAGCCAGTTAATGATCTGCTGCCTCCCGTTCAGCATGCTCAGGAACATCTCAGCTGTTAACTCTCCAGCCTGTGAGCATTTGGAGTTTACAGTTATTTTATTTTCCTAGGACAGATGGCAGACAGCACTGTACTGGAGGGGCAGATGGCTGTACACCTATGAACAAAACAAAACCAAAAAACACAACTGTATGGTTAAGCTGGAAAGTAAGTAAGGCCATAAGCCCAGCCACATCTGTGTGACTGTCCTCTCATTTCACAGACACAGGTGAGAGCAGGATGTGGCCCTTAGGGTTTAATAAAGCATCAGACACAGAAAGAAAAGAGTTTTGTCACTTAAGATGGAATCTGAGGGTAAGAAAGTTATGGCACGAGGTGACAACAGCTCACCACTTCACTGGCACGGGACAGTGGTGGGTAATCTCCCATCATGGAAGATCAACCCAAGCCCTCCTGTGAACCTCACAGCATGGAGGCAGCACTCCTGGGCGAGTCCCAGCTGGGTGCCAGTGCGTGGCAAAGGGCACGGCAGCAGCTCCTGCTCTCAGCAAAGCCTTATCACATGAAACTTGTTGCAATCAATAAGATCACTTCTCTGTCCTGCTTTAGCCTTTTGAATGATGTCTCCTCGTGTATGAACACACCCATGGAGCACTCCTCAGGCTCTGCAGGTTCACCCTCCTGGTTTCAGGTAACCCATTCTGGAGACCAATCTGAAAATCAAAGGTGAAAGGGAAAGATCCTTGGAACACTCAGTGAGGAAGGACACCTGCTCCTCACTGCACTAAAACAACCAACAAGGTGATGGTCCAGCTAAATACTGTCACATTCCACCTATTACCCACTGATATCAAAAGCATTATTGCTCCACCTGAGGTCTACTAGGCAAAATACTGTAAGCCTGGTGGAAGCAGGACCCTGAGAAACTCAAGCCGAGCGTTTGACAATGAAGTCTTTCAACAGAATTAGAAAGCACAGGAGAAGACAAGGCTGCCTAACTTACACACATCTCCCACAAAATTCAGTGGCTACAAACCTCTGGATTTTGATAAGATATTGTGTTCCTCCAAGAAACATTAACTTCCAAGAAGAAGATCAGACTCACAGGAGAGATGTCCCTGTTGGTCTGCAACAAATTAAATATCAGAGTTATCAAGCCAGCATTCAGAAACCCATGTGTTGAGGCATTGTGGGTTATTGTCCCTCAACAATTCCTTTTTATCCATCCTGAGTGCTTGTTTGCCCCCTTGGCTTTCCTTTTATAATTAGTCTCTCTGGACAGAAAGTGAATCTTTCATTGATTTGCTCACGAAGAAGTGATTGTTAGCCAACCTCATTCTTCTGGGAGGTTTTAATGCCAGGCTACATCCTGCACTCAGCGAAATTCCCATCAATTTTTCTAAGGGATGCTGCTACAGTTTTGCTGCAGTCATCCAGGCACAAGGTAGGAATTGCCCAGGGTGTAAAACCACTGCCAGCTTTGGCAGCTCTTGGCAGGATCTGCTGGATGGCAGAGCCTGGTGATGCTCTCCATGAGTGATGTCCACCCAAAGGAGCAGTCGTGTAACTCCTATTACAGGCTTCATTGTCTCACATTGGTGGTGGTTTCTGAAAGCAAATAATGATGAGGAGACTCACTGAGTAGTTTACTTTGTTTTCCATCTTTTTAAATACAAGAGGAAAAACAGACTAATGGCCTGGAATCCCTTTGCTGGAAATGTGAAAAATAGACTAATGGGCCTAAGAATTCCTTAGTACGAAAAATGATTGGAAAGTAGATGAAATAACAGCTCTTAAATGATTCAGAACCAACAAGAAATTTGTTCTAATGCCTCATCAGCTTGAGAGGAGGGGGCCAGAGGGTTCCCAGCAGCAGCACAAGTGGTGTACCCAAGCAGTTGATACTGTAGCCAATGCTGTTTGGTGTCTTCATTAATGACCCGGGACAACGTGCACCCTCAGCACATCTGCAGATGGTACAGACTGGGAGGAGTAGCTGATACACCAGATGTTGGTGGAGATGGTTGTTGTCCATTCAAAGGGATCTCAACAGGCTGGAGAATTGAGCAGAGAGGAATCTTGAAGAAATCTCAATGGATAAAATCTTGCTCTTGGGGAGGAATAGTCCCAGGCAGCAGTACATACCGGCGTTCAACCAGCTAAAAAACATGTCTGCAAAGAAGGGCTGTGGGGTTCTGGTGGACTTCAAGATGACCATGAGCTGGCAATGCACCCTCGCAGCATAGAAGGCAAACAGTTTGCTTCTTGGGATGAATTATGCAGAGCATTGCCTGCAGAGCAGGGGAGGTGATCCTTGCCTTCTGCTTAACACTGGGAAGGCCACATTTGGTTGCTGGGTCCAGTTCTGAACTCCCCAGAACAAGAAAAATAGGGACATAATGGAACAAATTCAGCAAAGGGCCATTGAGACGATTGACTGGCAACGGGCACACACTGAAACACATGAAATTCCATCTGAACACAAGGAAACAGCATTTTACTATGAAGGAGGTCAAGCAGAGGTTTTCCCAGAAGTCTGGAGTCTCCTAACTTGTAGATATTCAAAACCCGATGGGACATGGTGCTGGGCAATCTGCTTGGGTGAGCCTACATCAGCAGGAGCTTGGACTAGATAACCTCCAGATATACCTTCAACATAAAAGATGCTGTGATTCACTTGGGCTCCCCGGATCTGCATTAGATTTGGCCACTTGAGGATCCTGAGCTCCTCCTGCCTTGTGCAAGAAAAAGTCTGGTCAAGTTTGAGAAGCCAGACTTAGCAGAAACACTGTTGGATTGTGGCAGAGGTTGTTAGAAATAATAGCCTAACTGATTCCATTAGGAAATTTGTTATTTTGGGAAGGGAGCATAGAACATCATAAAATAAGAAAACGTTTGATCATCAAAGAGCTCTTAGAAAGAATGTGAACTTGCTTGCACCGAGAAAAATTCATTTTTAGCCTGGTTTCATGAAGAACAAAGACTCCCAGGATCACTCTGCCTCGTCTGCCCAACCGTCTGCCAGCTCCTTTGTATAAGTGAACTCCAGTCACGTTGGGAAGAGGGGAGAGGTCTCAGAGGCAGGAGGTGTCATGAAAACATGCAGCTGAGGAAGAGAAATCAGTGCTGCTTGTGTCTTCTCCATGGCAAAGGCAGGAATAGCTCAACCCTGATCTGCTCAAAGCAGCTGACAGGATGATCAACACAGAGCCAGACCAGCCACAGTTCATAGCAGCAGGTCAGAGAGAAGCAGAGAGGCAATTTGGGGTGGTAGAGGTGTTTTATGAAGAGCCCAAGAGCAACAAGCAGGAGCTGAGGGTCCTGTAGGAGATTCAGGGGTTGTGAAAAGGAGCTGGAAATATCATCTCACAGAAACACACAAGTAAATCATGGATGTGCATCATCTGCCCATTTAATGTGACCTGAGGATGCCCTCAGTCCTGTCAGAGGCACATCTGTCCTGCAGCAGTGCCCACATCCAGACACCACTCTTCTCTGCAAAGCAAAGACAATCATTGCCCCCAGAAGCAGCTCAAGGTGCAGTAGAGGGGCCAGCTGCTGCAGCTTGCCAGGCATGTCTGACTTTGCTCTGCCAATGCTGGGACCAGCTGGGGAACATGGAGAGAAGGAAGGAGGTGACCCAGTGACCCAGCTCCAGCCTCTCCCAGCTCCAGGGCACATCCAAGCTCCCTTTTCCAGCCAGACCCGTGTCCACCAGCCCACGCACACTGACGACCCGGGGTGGAGGGCAGAGAGACAGAGAATGAGCAGCAGAGGGCTGGGTGTGTGCAGGGTCTAGTGAGCACGGGAGACAACTCATTGTGCTGGCCTGGAAAGGGCCAAGGACTCAAGTCTAAGCCTAAGTGCTTTTTCACGTATAACAGTCACAGAGAAGGTTTCACCTCCGTAATTTTGTCTCCTCATCCTTCCTTAGAAGGTGAACACTCGATTCTCACCTGACCTGTGATGCCCCTGCACTGAAGAGCTCATGCTCTCACCTTACCAACACAGAAGACACATCAGCTGCCAGGCAGGTGTCTGCAGCAGGAGCTTTCATTTTTAAACTCCTCTGTCTTAATTTACTAGGTCCAACAGTGCTTTTTAAAACTGCGTTGGCCAAAATTTCAAGCTGGGGAAAAACAACCTCTAAGCAGAAACATTTACAAGTGACTGGATAGGATGGATATTTAAATCAATCAGAATATGCCTGTGGGTGAATCTTTATTTAAAATTGTGTATCTGAGAATTTGGAAGAGTGTTAGGTTAAACAAGTCGCTAAAGCTTATTTCTTTTTTTGAAAGAGAGGCTTCTAGGACCAAGAGAGAAAAATATTTCTGCTGTGGAAATTAAGCCAGCTTGAAATTTTGGCTGTGATTGCATTTCTTTTGGCATTTAAAATATTACCAATTTTGGCTCAGGAACCTTTTATCTCCTTACTGAAAAGTGGAATATATGTTACGCAATAATAATATTCTGTTATAAGGGTTACTTAGCATTTGCATGGAAAATGGGAGGCGTAAGAGAAAATGCATAATGCAAATGCTGTTTATGATGTGAATGAATCAATAGATTGCTAATATCTGTAATTTTAATAGTCCTGTAACGACTGGTTTAAAACTTCGATTGAATTCAGGACTTTTTTATATCCTGCGTTGTATCGATTTTAAAAATAGCACATATTTGGATTAACAGTGGGAACGAATTTAAAGATGCCAAAGAAATCCAATCAAATGGCTTCCACCGACTGATTAAAAATGGAAGAAAGAACTTTTCTCCACATAGTTTTGCTCAGGACTGATTTCCACATCCTTTCATGTAGGAGGAAAAAAACACCAGAGTTCACCAATATTTCACACAGAGCCCCCAGCTTCCCTTTTCAGCACAAATAAAAGGGCAGGAAGTAAAAAGCAAGTTGTTCAGTAAACAGCAGAACTAAAATCTATTTTTTATAGATAGCTTCTAATCCCTCTTCTTTAGTTGTATATCGTTGAATCTTCCTCATGATCCCCCCCTCCCCATTCTTCTCTGACAGCACCTCCAAATCCCTCCATAGCCATAAACCCCCCCAAGCCTACACACATCAGCAACCCAACCTAGTTATGGTAGAGGACAAAGAGGAGCAATAACTGAGTACTCACTGCAGCCTTTTAAGCAAGAACTTGTCTGTCAGATCCACCAAATTAATTTGAAATCAGTAAAATAGTTAAAAACATTTTAAGGGTGGGGCTGAAAGTGGGAGGGAGTGATAGGCATGCAGAGAAATAGGTAGATGAACAGTCTGGGAAAAGGCTCATCAAATAAACATCAAGTCATTAGGAACCAGCCTGGAAATAGAGGGGGAAAAGAGAAAAATAACCCCCACAAGTTGAAAAACTTAATACTTCAGGGTTTGGTATTTTTTTTTCTTTTTTAATGGAATGAAAAAGAAAAGGATCAACAATACACACTGGAAATTATAGCAAGGTGTTGGATTTAAAACTGCTGTTGAACATGTAGCTCATAGAATAAAAAGCAGTATAGTGGGGAGGGGGGAAGGATGATGCTGAGAAAAGTTGCTTTCCCAGTTGGAAGAGTTTACAGCCAGAAAAATGTGTCATTTCTGTTTGAAGTACAGAATCTTGACCCGGGCCACTTCGATCTCAGTGGAATATTGGGAAGTCACCAAGAACCAATTATTATGAAATCCATTATTGTTACTATTATTACAGATCTCAGATCTGGAGAGGATTTGGAAGAGTCTGAGCTCAGTTCCTTCACCTGCAATGAGTGAAGCTGATGGAGACTCAGTGCCCACACAATATGCATTGGGTTAACTTCAACACATCTTTAGCATGGTCCTTTGGGCTGAATCTCCACCACCAGCTGGAGCGCCTAAGTTGTGCTCCCAAAACACTTCCAGCACTTTACTGCTGTCCAAAAGGAAGAGTACACATGCACCTGGAGCACCCCACAGTGCTTCTCCAAGCAGGGTAAATTCAATGATGGAAACGTTAAAAGCTCATTTCTGAATTAGAAATCTACCTTTGTAGCAAAGGATAACACAATATCAGGAGCTTCAGAGGGGTTCCAAACATTTGCTGGTCTCAACAGGCGATTTTGGCATCCTGACCATTTAGCCTTTTCTTTCTCCTGTCAATCTGAAGAGCCAGCTGGGAAGCTGGAAACTGCCCTTGACTGAAGGGTCAGGGAACAAACCAGGAATTTTGACAGGCAGGAGCTGAGGAAGACATGTTTTCCACATGCTGAGGATGCAGCAGACCAGAACCTTTCACTCCACAGATTTAAGGAAAAATGTGGAAAGGAGATGCTGTCAAAGGTTTCGACTCCAAAAAGCTAGAAATGTTCAAGCTGTATGGGATCCCTTTATAGTTAGAATGGGAATCCAGTGGGAGAAGCTGTTCCTCTCCCCCTTCCCCCCCCCATGGAAAAACATCCTTTTTTAATCTTAAAAATCAAACCTAATGAACCACAAACCACTTTGGGAGAAGGAGCCCAGCTTAGAGCTAAGCTGATGTGTGTGGAGGTCATTTAAATAGTGAAATGGTCAGGAGTCCATTTCAAATATCAGGTCATCTGCTGAGACTGCCTCCAACTGGCCCAAACTTCAAACATGGAAAGAAGCTTTATACAGGCAAGAGACACCAAACTCTTTGGAAATAAACTGAAACAAGGTTGTGCAGGATAGAACCCTGCAGGTAATGCTGAACAGAAGGAAGTGAAAAGCTCCAGAGAGGGAAGAGTAACGCACGTGAAACCTCTGAAGTTTGTGCAAGAAAATAATAAAATGCAAATTGTCCCAGTAAATAAAGGCAAGGACAAATCTGGGGAAAAAGTCATGCAAAATCAGACGATGATCAGGAGGGAAAGGCAGCCAAGCAGGAGAGCTGAGAGGCTGCAAGAACTGCAGGGCAGCAGATTAAAGTTTCGCAGCCTCGTCTATCTGCAGAAGAAGAGCACGAGTCCCATGGAGGACTCCCAAGCCTAGATGTTTGAAGCACTGGGTCTAAACCAGGAGCTTGTTCAGACACAGGTCATAAGCACAAGAGACCTGCTGACATGGAAAGAGCTGCCAAGATGTCACCTCCATCCAGTCATTCACCCAAAACCTGCCAAAAGCTCACAGACTCCACTGTTTCTTGCCAAGAGGCCTCAGGCAGATTTGCCTCATGGCTTGGCTCCTCTACTCTGCCCAGCCTCACCAGGTGGCCACTTTAGTGTAAAGACAATTCCTCACATCTCCAGATGTGAGGAGCTCAAGTGACACCTTTGGGGTGTAGCTGCTGTTCTTCTCAGTAAATTTTTAGTCCTTCAGTGTGTATCCCCAGCTGTACATCTGTTTTTCCTTCAGCTGGCTGAGATCTTGAACAAGAACTAGACAGAGTGCTGTCTAAGTGAACTGCTAACTCCATGGAGGTCTGCTTTTCCCCCAGGACCTATAACCAGGCACATGCTCCTAAAACACACAGGCTGATGTTGCAAATCATTAAACAGCAAAGGGTTAATGTGGTTCTTGTTGAGCTAAGCCCCAAACCCTGTCCCTTCTGGTGTGCTGAGGCACCAAGTCCTCAGTGGTTTTCAGCATCAGGTTGAAAAGGAAAAATATTCCTTCACTGGGACAGATTTCTGCAGAGTCAGCCATCTAGAGATGTCCAAATAGTCCTCGACCTGCCAGGGCCTTGTTTTGAGACACAGCCTCTGCCAGTCCATTTGCAGCAGAGCCATGTGTTGCCCTCCCTGCACTACATCTGAGGTTGCAAACTCTATGCAGATCATTTTCCTCAGGGCTCCTGCCGTCCCAAAGTTTGTCCATGTGGCTCCAACTCCCAGCACCCTTCTTTAGTCAAAGGGAGGGGGACAGCTCTAAGAAACCAGATGTTCTTCCAGGAGCTGGTTAATGGTTTAAACTACCATTAATGGCTGATGCATACCCAGCTCCACCCATGTGCATGTCCATGTGCACACCAGCTCCCGTGGAAGGAGATTTCCATGAGCACTCACCATGTGCCTCCGTGTCAGAAGTAGAGACAGAGACAACATACAATCATAGAATGGTTTGGGTTAGAAGGGACTGTTAAATGTCATCTGCACTGAGCAGGGACATTTGCAACTAGAGCAGGTTGCTCAGAGTCCTGGCCAACCTCACCTGGGATGAGGCATCAGGGAAGGGGCAGCGACCACCTCTCTGGGCAGCCTGGCTGGTGTCTCAACACAGGCATTGTAAAATATCTTCCTTCTGTCTAGTCTAAATCTCCCCTCTTTAAGTTTAAAACCATCATCCCTTGTCCCACCACACACAGACAGAAGAGGAGAGCTTCCCTCTGCAGAAATAAAATGATCAGCCATGTATTAAGTGCAAAGATCAAGATTTCCTCTCTCTTTTTTTCTGTCCCAGGAACTGCTGTCCTCATCTCAGGCTTCTTCTCAGAGTTTGCTCAATGAGAATCCCCAGAAGGAGGAAGCTCCATTGACCTGCTGGCAACATGCCTGAACAGAGACCACGCATAGACACTGCTGGGCTTTGCTACAGCTTCTGCCTCAGGTACAGCAGGTTCCTGTGAGCATCAGCCACCCAGCACTGTAGCTTGGGATCTCCACCTTAGAGATGAAGACCGATGGGCACCGAAGTGGAGGTTGGGTCACTCACTCATGGCTTCTGTGGCCATAAGAACCATTGTGATCACCCAGGTTAAACCTGCACCGTAGGCTTGGCTGGGGTTGAACCTTTAGCTGACTGCCACAGTGTCCAAATTAGGCAGAGTCCAGTGCAGGACTCCACTGGGGAACAAGACCATATGTACGAAAAGGAGACAATATTCAGTAGAGGAGATGATTCAGGACAGAACAACACCTCCCAGCCACGCAGCCCTGACTGCTGTCTTGAGTCTCAGCAGACATTTTCCTACAAGGGAAGTTCACAGGGACCAGCTTTCACAAGCTACTGCAGAATTCAGTTTGGTGAAAAAGGGCACAAGTCAGGGTGCACCTGCTCACTTAGGCACCAGCTTCAGATGGAAGGAGGTGTCTGAACACTTTTGTGGCTTCCCACCTGTGATCAGTGTCTCCCTCACTGTGAGCTCCTCTACATTTCCATTTTATTGACTGTTGCTTGTATCACTAATATCCTGCCTTTGTCCAAAAGACTGAGAAAATTCTATAGTGTTAGAAACCTTCTACCCTACCAGGCTTTTCTTTAAAAACAGGCAATGCTGCACCCCAAGCTCCTCTCTAAAAGACAAAAATGGGCAAAACAGCCTTAACCTCCCAGCCTGTGAAGGTTTCCCATGCTTTCTAAATCTATTCTCAACCCTTTCTTCTTCACAACCTGAAAACCAGCACTGTTTTGTGCGTGATGCAATGTGTGCCGTTGTGATGGGACCCCAATTTAGACATGGCTTTGAGGTGTCTCTGCCTAGCCTTTTTCCCCAAAATGAGCTTCCCAAAGAAGATCAGTCAGTTCAAGAGACAGGTATTATTTATAACACGCGTTAGCTTTTCCACGGAAAGGAAAATCAAAGTGACAGAATAGAATTAGATCAGATGGAACGGACATGAAAAGACTCATTAACAGCTCTCCCCCGCCTACGGAGTCCTTGCAAGTGAGCCCCTGCTTCCAGGCTTGCTTTCAGTCCAATCGGTGGCTTTCTGAGTTGCAGCAGAGTCTGCCCAGTCCTGGGAAGTTTCTTTCCTGGAAGTTTTATCCCTAGGCAGCTTTGTCTCTGTCTCTTTGGAGGCCCAGCTGTTTATCTCAATAGCCTGGCTCCCCGCTGCGGCTTCTTTACGCCCTTCCTCCTGCCTTGCCGGTCAGAAACATCTCTCCCTGGGAAAGCTCAGCTGCTCTCAGGACAGTGGCAATTTCCTCTCTCCCAGGGGGTCTACTTGACCATTTCACTCTTCCAGAAAATCAAAACATATAAGGAATAAGTCACCCAGGCAAACACTATTGCTCAAAGAAGGAGTGCCACAGCCCTAGTGCTGCCCCATGTCACCACTTATTCGTGCAGGCACCATGGGGAGGGATTCACCTTATTTAACTTCCACCATCCTGACACTAGAAGTTGAAATCTGGTGAGGTGGCTCTGCTTTCCCCAGCTATCAGAGGAGACACGGGTGTCCCAGGATATCTGCCCTGTTCAGGGCATCTCTCTTGGATGAATCAACCTCTCTCATCTTTCTCTACCGTACAGGAAGAGGACATCCCACTTCACAGCAGCTCTCTTGGCCACAGTGCTGCCCACGGAGCTCAAAGCAGAAGTTTTCTGTCTGTGGGGGTCATGGCTTGCTGTGACATGCTCCTCTCCTCCAGGTGTGATTGATCCTCTTCTCTCCTCATACAGCAGGCAGAAATATTTGTTTAAAATATCTGCTCAATGGAAAATTGATTTTTTTTGTCCAAAGAGGAAACCTCCATGGGAAATTCTGTATTACAGTTTTCACATTTTTCACTGAAAACAAAACAGAGAATGGGAATGGAAATGTTTTGTAAAATGAGATGTGTTTCTTCTGAATAAACAGAGGGGCTGCTCCATCTGTCCCAGTGCCTGGCACCTACCTTACCCAGCCATTGCCCTGTTCTGCTTCTCTGTGCGTAGTCCTCCATCTCCAGTGAGCAGCTCCACCTCGAAATCCTCACCAGAGAGACACCACTATTCAGACATCGGCCCTTGAAAAATGTCCATGCTCCTGTGTGTGCACAGAGCACAGCCCTGCAAAGCCCTCCTCCCAGGACTCCTCATCTCTCACTGCCCAGCATCCTCACTGCATTCCCACTGCACCTGGACCAGTCAGGGGTCTGCTACAGCAAAGAAGCAGGAAGACGCCTCCAAGCTGAGGTTGAAGCTCTCCAACCAATATAGCCAGAGAAGACAGGGACAAAAAGAGCTGCCACTGGGGTCCAAGGGAAGCAGAAGCTATGATGGGACATGGATGAGGCCAGTGTGGGGGTAAAAGACCTGAGAGCAGCTGGAGGAAGGCAGGAGATGGTCAGAGCACCCTTCTCTGGGACCTTCAGCTCACATTTTCCTACCCTGGGGCACTGAGCACGTACTCCTGCCTCATCTCGGAAGCCACGACGGGCTCAGGCAGAGCACACTGTGCTTTAAATGGGCATTTCTGGGTAGACTGTCTTTAGCTTGCAGGAGCTTATTCGAGAAAGCTAAGATAAACCCTGAAAGCTCTCCTCGTACAGAGCGAGTGTCCCCCAACACGCTGTCCTCTGCAGCGGGGTCCTCCTGTAGCCCATCCTCAAGGTTGCTTCCTTCACCCACCAGCGCCTCAGGGGTGGATGCTCCCCACCTGATAGCAGTCAAAGTTTGGCACCTCTGGTATGTGGCTGCGTTTCTCCCCGTGTGAAGGGGTCTGCTGCTGACAGGAGTGTTGGGAGGGGAAGGTCTGGCATCAGTGTGCTGGGACAACAGGCCATGGGACCACTCATGGCTGATAGAGCTGGATGGGGAAGAGGCAATAAAAGGGAAGAGAATAAAAGGGTCATCCACTGACCCAGCAAGGGAGTTTGGGGGGCCCTGGTCAGCAGAGGAAGGGGGACAGCTGTCATACCATGGGCACCATGTCTCTGTGGACAGGAATGGGCACATGTTTCTGTGAACCACTGCCTGTCCTGCATCCATCTCCATCCAGAAGAAGAGAGGTCTTCACTCCCTGTGGAACCACCTCTGACTAAATGCCTGGTTTACTGGAAGAACAAGGAAAAGAAAAAGCTAATGTGAACCTTCACAGCTTGACACCTCTCACAGCCCAGGGCTTTTCAGCCCTTCAAGAGAGGGAAATAGCAGCAAAACCCTCTGGTTGGATCTGGTGTGGAGCAGGGAGCACAGGGCGTTCTGCTGATAGAACCCTGCAAGCAGCTGGCTCACGTGGTATCCAGGGGTGGTACTGAAGGGTGGTATCAAAGGATGAATTTGGGGTTTCTGAATAGATTTTATCCTGCTCTCCAGTGTGCCTGATGTTGCTATAGGTGGAGGGAGAAGAGATATAGATATTGAGGCTGCTGAGTGGAGGATGAGCAGCCAGGCATATGCCTGCTATCAATTTTGCT